>NC_086447.1:430547155-430694655 GCF_028390025.1 Pseudophryne corroboree | reverse complement strand
GTGTTCTTTGTGGTGGTCACAATTTGTTCAGCAACATCTTTTAATTTAGAGATTCAGTGAAACCTACAATTTAAGGCGGTGGTTCCCAAATGCGATCCTCAAAACACCCTAATAGTCCAGATTTTAAAGATATCCATGGCTGAGCACAGATGTTTACATCAAACTAAATGAGGTACTACTTAAGCTACCTGTGCGCAAGTATGGTTAAACTTAACACCTGGACTGTTCGAGCACCTTGAGGACAGAGTTTGGAAATTCTATAACTTTGGATACACATTAAACCAGATCAAACAGTAACATATACCTCTCAAAATAAGTAGATACCCTCCGAGAGCTCTTACCTATCACAAGGTTGTTGGGAACAGGACACAAATCATATCATCAAACCCTGACCACTTCCTCTTTTTCTACCTTGCCTCCATATCTCCAGGAAGAAAGGTAGTAAAAGTTGGTAAGACTGCTGTAATGTTTTAGTACAATATCAGCTAAAATAGAATGCAATTATGCATACAGAAAACAAAATAAATATATTGGCAGTACAGAAAACCAAAGCCGTAGCTATTAATACTGAGCATGAAACCAGCGATTTCTATTTTGCAAACTGTAAAATATGTAGTTAACTTGAACTTCAGTTTGCCCCACAAACATTTCTTCCAAACTTATAATTAAGTCTGCATTATCTAGAACAAATATACAATTAGATTAAATGAAGTCACACTGGAATGGAAGATGACTTTTATAATCCAGTTCATAAAATGAATCCCTTTCCAATATAGAACTGTACAGATGATCCTTAATTAAAACCTTAACATCTGTGTTAATGAAATAAAGAAACTCCCATAAAGCTCAGAAACTAGGGTGGTTTGACAAATTTAATTGCAGTTTAACATGTTCACATATGACTGCACTAACAATTAATTACCATATGGTATTTAGAGCAGGGATTTAGAATTTTCTTTTTACCTGTTTATTTATTTGATGTCCACAAAGTAGGTTAATAGCATTTCTATATTTTAACTTTATCTAAATAGTAACCACTTAACTAGCACTAAAGACCTCGGCCAGTAATGCGCTACCTGTCCCCACTGTGTCCCCCGTCTGTAGGGAGGAAATCCATTACTCCTCCTGTCGCAGGCCTCCGGGAGTTATGTGCGGCATTGCAGGGCACAATATAAGATGAGGTGAGGGGAAGGGGCTATCATGTGGTGGGGGTATGATGTGTTAAATATATACACACACATACACACACACACACACACACACATATACAGTACTGTAGCAAAGTTTTAGGCAGGTGTGGTAAAATGCTGCAAAGTAAGAATGCTTTAAAAAATAGAAGTGTTAATAAGATTTTACTTACCGATAAATCTATTTCTCGTAGTCCGTAGTGGATGCTGGGGACTCCGTCAGGACCATGGGGAATAGCGGCTCCGCAGGAGACAGGGCACAAAAAGTAAGCTTTTAGGATCACATGGTGTGTACTGGCTCCTCCCCCTATGACCCTCCTCCAAGCCTCAGTTAGGTACTGTGCCCGGACGAGCATACACAATAAGGAAGGATCTTGAATCCCGGGTAAGACTCATACCAGCCACACCAATCACACCGTACAACCTGTGATTTGAACCCAGTTAACAGTATGATAACAACGAAGGAGCCTCTGAAAAGATGGCCCACAACAATAACAACCCGATTTTTGTAACAATAATTATGTACAAGTAATGCAGACAATCCGCACTTGGGATGGGCGCCCAGCATCCACTACGGACTACGAGAAATAGATCGGTAAGTAAAATCTTATTTTCTCTAACGTCCTAGTGGATGCTGGGGACTCCGTCAGGACCATGGGGATTATACCAAAGCTCCCAAACGGGCGGGAGAGTGCGGATGACTCTGCAGCACCGAATGAGAGAAACTCCAGGTCCTCCTCAGCCAGGGTATCAAATTTGTAGAATTTTACAAACGTGTTCCCCCCCTGACCACGTAGCTGCTCGGCAAAGTTGTAAAGCCGAGACCCCTCGGGCAGCCGCCCAAGATGAGCCCACCTTCCTTGTGGAATGGGCATTTACAGATTTTGGCTGTGGCAGGCCTGCCACAGAATGTGCAAGTTGAATTGTACTACAAATCCAACGAGCAATAGTCTGCTTAGAAGCAGGAGCACCCAGCTTTTTGGGTGCATACAATATAAACAGCAAGTCAGACTTTCTGACTCCAGCCTTTCTGGAAATATATATATATATATATATATATAGCGAATGTGCTCCGGCACTCCGGTCCTCCCCCTCAGGGTGTGTCTCGCTCCGGTGCCTTCCCCAGGGATGCTCTCCCTAACATGTACCGGCAATAGAAATCAAAAGGCGGCACTCGGAGACTTTTGTAAACAGTGAAAAAAAGCTGTATTCGTGCGGTCAACGTTTCGGGGACCACCTCCCCGTCTTCAGGACAAACAAACAGTGACAATAGTGAGCAATAAATACACACTTACCCCCCTCCTCTTTCTGATCTCCCCGCCAGCGACCGCCGTGGACACGCCAGCCGCACTTCCTGTCCGCGGCTCTGAATGCTTCTTTCGTACCGGAAGTGACGTCTCCTTGTGGGCCGCGTGACCATGGCGACGCTGGGGGGAAGAAGAAAAAGTGAACACTTGATCCCTAGTGCTTAAAATCAAATCGTGCAACATATATGTGATTAAAAAACGGTAGCAGCTATTTTTTAACCGCTCCGCTGTCATGTCATCAATACATATAATTAAAAACAACATTTTTACAATCATCATAAAACCATTCAATGTGTTCACATTATCTCTTGTGGTACTTTTAGTGCATAAGTATTTACTAAATTAAGACCTATACATCAACCGGATAATTATTACTCGGCTGGTGTCAGGATGGGTGCTTCACTCCAAAATTATTTATTTGTGCACAGTAATTTATGGTCCTTTAAACAACATATGCTGATGTTTATATCTTTTGGCTGCTGATAGGTTGTTCTATTTAACTGGAGACTTTTCTCATATTATCATTCCTGATCTCTGCTTATAGTGACCTTTTATGTACGTCATTTACTGGCAGTTGTTTTAGTTACGTTTAAATTTATATTTATTGCTGACCTCACAAAAAATTAATCAGGCCCAGACTGTCATTCAAACCGCCCGGTTTCAGGGTGTTTAACTTGTGGATCCACCTGGACTCTAGTTGCAGTAACTGTTGTCCTCGGTTGCCACCTCTGGGCTGTATTGGCACGTGATCAATGATCCTGTGTTTAAAAGTGGCCATACCATGTCTGTTGTCCAAAAAATGTCTGGCCACAGGTTGATCTGCGCTACCAGTCGCTAGGGCGTTGCGTATTGCCTGCCTGTGCTGTGCCATTCTGATCTTAAACTGGCACTCCGTCTTGCCGATGTAATAGCGCCCACATGGGCACATAATGGCATATACCACGAATTTAGTGCTACATGTCAGTGGCCATCTAATGGGGAATTTCTTCCCCGTGTATGGATGGACAATATTATCTCCAGGTGACATGTGAGAGCACGTGGTGCATCCTGTGCACTTGTAGCAGCCATTCTTGCGTGTTAAGAAATTCTTTGCTGGGGGTGCTTTAAATTTGGACATGTCCGTCTTTACCACTATGTCCCTGATGCTTTTGCCTCTTTTATGGCTAGGCATCAGTCTCTTATCTTTAAAGATTTGTAAATCTGGGTCAGTTGTGACAATAGGCCACAACTTCTGTACCTGCTTTTTAGTGGTCGCACTCCTGGTAGAGAATTCATTCACCCATGGAATGACCTTGGTCATATCCTTGGCCTCAGCTGGTTGCAATAGCTCTTCTCTCTTTTTACCCAAGGCCTTCACCTTGGCTGCCCGCAATAATTTTCTGGGGTATCCCCTTTGGAGAAATCTTTGCTCCATTTCATCCAATTGGGATATCCTCTGTTGTTTGTCACTATTCACCCTACAGACACGTAGAAACTGGGAGTAGGGGAGCCCCTTGATTGTGGCTGGGGGGTGGAAACTATCATGCCTTAACATGGTGTTCCTGTCTGTCGGTTTTTTATACAGACTCGTGATGATCTGCTTATCTTGGATTTTGATGTGAATATCCAAGAAGCAGATCTCTGTCTTGCTGCTTGTTGCGGTAAACTTAATGGGGCTGGTTGTGGCATTATGTGTCGCCACCAGCTCCCTTAATGCCAGCTCTGTGCCTCTCCAAAACAGCAATAGGTCATCTATATACCTGTAATAGACAAACAAACAATCCGCCACCGCTTTCTCTGCAAAAAAGAGCTCTCTCTCTACTACCCACATGTAGGAATTAGCGAACGAGGGTGCCACCGAAGACCCCATGGCACACCCCGTTAGCTGCCTGTAATAAATCCCATCAAAGATAAAGAAATTGTGGGTGAGGGTGAATTCCAACAACAAAATGAAAAAATCTACATCAGGTCCTTCATAGTGTCTGTTCCCTGTTATCAACTGTCTTACAGCCTGTAGACCCTGTGCATGGGGTATGCACGTGTAGAGGCTTGTGACGTCTAGGGTAGCTAATACGACATCTGTTGGTGCCTCCTTGATAGACAGGAACTTCCTGAGCAGCATGCTAGAGTCTTTTAAGTGGGAGACCGTATTCTGGATGCAGGGTTGTAGGTAAGTGTCCAAGTACACTGCAGCTGGCTCGCACAGAGACCCCCGGGCAGATATGATGGGTCTTCCCGGAGGCCTCTGTGCGTTCTTGTGTATCTTGGGGATTGTATAGAATATAGGTGTTACTGGATATTCTGGACACAGCTTCCTGCCGATGTCAGCTGTTATCAACCCCTCATCCTGTGCTTCCTGTAACAGGCTCCCCAATTGTGTTCTGTAATCCTGTGAAGGATCAGAACTCAATCTGCAATAGGTGTCTTGATCACTCAACAATCGAAGACATTCGACAGTACAGGACATTTTAGAGTACAAGACAGAATTATTTATTTGTGCACAGTAATTTATGGTCCTTTAAACAACATATGCTGATGTTTATATCTTTTGGCTGCTGATAGGTTGTTCTATTTAACTGGAGACTTTTCTCATATTATCATTCCTGATCTCTGCTTATAGTGACCTTTTATGTACGTCATTTACTGGCAGTTGTTTTAGTTACGTTTAAATTTATATTTATTGCTGACCTCACAAAAAATTAATCAGGCCCAGACTGTCATTCAAACCGCCCGGTTTCAGGGTGTTTAACTTGTGGATCCACCTGGACTCTAGTTGCAGTAACTGTTGTCCTCGGTTGCCACCTCTGGGCTGTATTGGCACGTGATCAATGATCCTGTGTTTAAAAGTGGCCATACCATGTCTGTTGTCCAAAAAATGTCTGGCCACAGGTTGATCTGCGCTACCAGTCGCTAGGGCGTTGCGTATTGCCTGCCTGTGCTGTGCCATTCTGATCTTAAACTGGCACTCCGTCTTGCCGATGTAATAGCGCCCACATGGGCACATAATGGCATATACCACGAATTTAGTGCTACATGTCAGTGGCCATCTAATGGGGCATGATAGTTTCCACCCCCCAGCCACAATCAAGGGGCTCCCCTACTCCCAGTTTCTACGTGTCTGTAGGGTGAATAGTGACAAACAACAGAGGATATCCCAATTGGATGAAATGGAGCAAAGATTTCTCCAAAGGGGATACCCCAGAAAATTATTGCGGGCAGCCAAGGTGAAGGCCTTGGGTAAAAAGAGAGAAGAGCTATTGCAACCAGCTGAGGCCAAGGATATGACCAAGGTCATTCCATGGGTGAATGAATTCTCTACCAGGAGTGCGACCACTAAAAAGCAGGTACAGAAGTTGTGGCCTATTGTCACAACTGACCCAGATTTACAAATCTTTAAAGATAAGAGACTGATGCCTAGCCATAAAAGAGGCAAAAGCATCAGGGACATAGTGGTAAAGACGGACATGTCCAAATTTAAAGCACCCCCAGCAAAGAATTTCTTAACACGCAAGAATGGCTGCTACAAGTGCACAGGATGCACCACGTGCTCTCACATGTCACCTGGAGATAATATTGTCCATCCATACACGGGGAAGAAATAACAGCTGACATCGGCAGGAAGCTGTGTCCAGAATATCCAGTAACACCTATATTCTATACAATCCCCAAGATACACAAGAACGCACAGAGGCCTCCGGGAAGACCCATCATATCTGCCCGGGGGTCTCTGTGCGAGCCAGCTGCAGTGTACTTGGACACTTACCTACAACCCTGCATCCAGAATACGGTCTCCCACTTAAAAGACTCTAGCATGCTGCTCAGGAAGTTCCTGTCTATCAAGGAGGCACCAACAGATGTCGTATTAGCTACCCTAGACGTCACAAGCCTCTACACGTGCATACCCCATGCACAGGGTCTACAGGCTGTAAGACAGTTGATAACAGGGAACAGACACTATGAAGGACCTGATGTAGATTTTTTCATTTTGTTGTTGGAATTCACCCTCACCCACAATTTCTTTATCTTTGATGGGATTTATTACAGGCAGCTAACGGGGTGTGCCATGGGGTCTTCGGTGGCACCCTCGTTCGCTAATTCCTACATGTGGGTAGTAGAGAGAGAGCTCTTTTTTGCAGAGAAAGCGGTGGCGGATTGTTTGTTTGTCTATTACAGGTATATAGATGACCTATTGCTGTTTTGGAGAGGCACAGAGCTGGCATTAAGGGAGCTGGTGGCGACACATAATGCCACAACCAGCCCCATTAAGTTTACCGCAACAAGCAGCAAGACAGAGATCTGCTTCTTGGATATTCACATCAAAATCCAAGATAAGCAGATCATCACGAGTCTGTATAAAAAACCGACAGACAGGAACACCATGTTAAGGCATGATAGTTTCCACCCCCCAGCCACAATCAAGGGGCTCCCCTACTCCCAGTTTCTACGTGTCTGTAGGGTGAATAGTGACAAACAACAGAGGATATCCCAATTGGATGAAATGGAGCAAAGATTTCTCCAAAGGGGATACCCCAGAAAATTATTGCGGGCAGCCAAGGTGAAGGCCTTGGGTAAAAAGAGAGAAGAGCTATTGCAACCAGCTGAGGCCAAGGATATGACCAAGGTCATTCCATGGGTGAATGAATTCTCTACCAGGAGTGCGACCACTAAAAAGCAGGTACAGAAGTTGTGGCCTATTGTCACAACTGACCCAGATTTACAAATCTTTAAAGATAAGAGACTGATGCCTAGCCATAAAAGAGGCAAAAGCATCAGGGACATAGTGGTAAAGACGGACATGTCCAAATTTAAAGCACCCCCAGCAAAGAATTTCTTAACACGCAAGAATGGCTGCTACAAGTGCACAGGATGCACCACGTGCTCTCACATGTCACCTGGAGATAATATTGTCCATCCATACACGGGGAAGAAATTCCCCATTAGATGGCCACTGACATGTAGCACTAAATTCGTGGTATATGCCATTATGTGCCCATGTGGGCGCTATTACATCGGCAAGACGGAGTGCCAGTTTAAGATCAGAATGGCACAGCACAGGCAGGCAATACGCAACGCCCTAGCGACTGGTAGCGCAGATCAACCTGTGGCCAGACATTTTTTGGACAACAGACATGGTATGGCCACTTTTAAACACAGGATCATTGATCACGTGCCAATACAGCCCAGAGGTGGCAACCGAGGACAACAGTTACTGCAACTAGAGTCCAGGTGGATCCACAAGTTAAACACCCTGAAACCGGGCGGTTTGAATGACAGTCTGGGCCTGATTAATTTTTTGTGAGGTCAGCAATAAATATAAATTTAAACGTAACTAAAACAACTGCCAGTAAATGACGTACATAAAAGGTCACTATAAGCAGAGATCAGGAATGATAATATGAGAAAAGTCTCCAGTTAAATAGAACAACCTATCAGCAGCCAAAAGATATAAACATCAGCATATGTTGTTTAAAGGACCATAAATTACTGTGCACAAATAAATAATTTTGGAGTGAAGCACCCATCCTGACACCAGCCGAGTAATAATTATCCGGTTGATGTATAGGTCTTAATTTAGTAAATACTTATGCACTAAAAGTACCACAAGAGATAATGTGAACACATTGAATGGTTTTATGATGATTGTAAAAATGTTGTTTTTAATTATATGTATTGATGACATGACAGCGGAGCGGTTAAAAAATAGCTGCTACCGTTTTTTAATCACATATATGTTGCACGATTTGATTTTAAGCACTAGGGATCAAGTGTTCACTTTTTCTTCTTCCCCCCAGCGTCGCCATGGTCACGCGGCCCACAAGGAGACGTCACTTCCGGTACGAAAGAAGCATTCAGAGCCGCGGACAGGAAGTGCCCTGACAACGTCTAGCAACCTGGAGTCCTCCAAGTCCCTAGTAGCCGCAGGCACCACAATAGGTTGTTTCAGGTGAAACGCTGACACCACCTTAGGAAGAAACTGGGGACAAGTCCGCAGTTCTGCCCTGTCCGAATGGAAAATCAAATATGGGCTTTTGTAAGACAAAGCCGCCAATACTGACAATCGCCTGGCCGAGGCCAGGGCCAACAGCATGGTCACTTTCCATGTGAGATATTTCAAATCCACAGATTTGAGCGGTTCAAACCAATATGATTTGAGGAATCCCAACACTACGTTGAGATCCCACGGTGCCACTGGAGGCACAAAAGGGGCTGTATATGCAATACTCCCTTGACAAACGTCTGGACTTCAGGAACCGAAGCCAATTCTTTCTGGAAGAAAATCTACAGGGCCGAAACTTGAACCTTAATGGACCCCAATTTGAGGCTCATAGACACTCCTGTTTGCAGGAAGTGCAGAAATCGACCTAGTTGAAATTTCTTCGTGGGGCCTTCCTGGCCTCACCCACGCAACATATTTTCACCACATGTGGTGATAACGTTGTGCGGTCACCTCCTTCCTGGCTTTGACCAGGGTAGGTATGACCTCTTCCGAAATGCCTTTTCCCTTAGGATCCGGCGTTCAAACGCCATGCCGTCAAACGCAGCCGCGGTAAGTCTTGGGACAGACATGGTACTTGCTGAAGCAAGTCCCTTCTTAGCTCCCGAGGCCATTAGTCCTCTGTGAGCATCTCTTGAAGTTCCGGGTACCAAGTCCCTCTTGGCCAATCCGGAGCCACGAGTATAGTTCTTACTCCTCTACGTCTTATAATTCTCAATACCTTGGTTATGAGAAGCAGAGGAGGGAACACATACACCGACTGTTACACCCACGGTGTTACCAGGACGTCCACAGCTATCGCCTGAAGGTCTCGTGACCTGGCGCAATACCTGTCCCGTTTTTTGTTCGGGCGGGACGCCATCATGTCCACCTTTGGTCTTTCCCAACGGTTCACAATCATGCGGAAAACTTCCCGATGAAGTTCCCACTCTCCCGGGTGGAGGTCGTGCCTGCTGAGGAAGTCTGCTTCCCAATCGTCCACTCCCGGAATGAACACTGCTGACAGTGCTATCACATGATTTTCCGCCTAGCGAAAAATCATTGCAGTCTTGCCACTGCCCTCCTGCTTCTTGTGCCGCCCTTTCTGTTTACGTGGGCGACTGCCGTGATGTTATCCCACTGGATCAATACCGGCTGACCTTGAAGCAGAGGTCTTGCTAAGCTTAGAGCATTATAAATTTGCTCTTAGCTCCAGTATATTTATGTGGAGAGAATTCTCCAGACTTGATCACACTCCCTGGAAATTTTTTCCCTGTGTGACTGCTCCCCAGCCTCTCAGGCTGGCCTCCGTGGTCACCAGCATCCAATCCTGAATGCCGAATCTGCGGCCCTCTAGAAGATGAGCACTCTGTAATCACCACAGGAGAGACACCCTTGTCCTTGGATATAGGGTTATCCGCTGATGCATCTGAAGATGCGATCCGGACAATTTGTCCAGCAGATCCCACTGAAGAGTTCTTGCGTGAAATCTGCCGAATGGAATCGCTTCGTAATAAGCCACCATTTTTACCAGGACTCTTGTGCAATGATGCACTGACACTTTTCCTGGTTTTAGGAGCATCCCGATTAGCTCGGATAACTCCCTGGCTTTCTCCTCTGGGAGAAACACCTTTTTCTGGACTGTGTCCAGAATCATCCCTAGGACCAGCAGACGTGTCGTCGGAACAACTGCGGTTTTGGAATATTTAGAATCCACCCGTGCTGTCGTAGAACTACTTGAGATAGTGCTACTCCGACCTCCAACTGTTCTCTGGACCTTGTTCTTATCAGGAGGTCGTCCATTTTCTTTGAAGACGAATCCTCATTTCGGTCATTACCTTGGTAAGGACCCGGGGTGCCTTGGACAATCCAACGGCATCGTCTGAAACTGATAGTGACAGTTCTGTACCACGAACCTGAGGTACCCTTGGTGAGAAAGGCAAATTTTGGGACATGGAGGTAAGCATCCCTGATGTCCCGGGACACCATATAGTCCCCTTCTTCCCGGTTCGCTATCACTGCTCTGAGTGACTGCATCTGGATTTGAACCTTTGTAAGTGTTCAAATATTTCAGATTTAGAATAGGTCTCACCTAGCCTTCTGGCTTCAGTACCACCATATAGTGTGGAATAACACCCCTTTCCTTGTTGTAGGAGGGGTAATTTTATTATCACCTGCTGGGAACACAGCTTGTGAATTGTTTTCAATACTGCCTCCCTGTCGTAGGGAGACATTGGTACAGCAGACTACAGGAACCTGCGAGGGGGAAACGTCTCGACATTCCAATCTGTACCCCTTGGATACTACTTGTAGGATCCAGGGGTCCTGTACGGTCCCAGCGTCATGCTGAGAACTTGGTAGAAGCGGTGGAGGGCTTCTGTTCCTGGGAATGGGCTGCCTGCTGCAGTCTTCTTCCCTTTCCTCTATCCCTGGGCAGATATGACTCTTATAGGGACGAAAGGACTGAGGCTGAAAAGACTGTGTCTTTTTCTGCAGAGATGTGACTTAGGGTAAAAAACGGTGGATTTTCCAGCAGTTGCCGTGGCCACCAGGTCCCATGGACCGACCCCAAATAATTCCTCCCCTTTATACGGCAATACATCTTTGTGCCGTTTGGAATCTGCATCACCTGACCACTGTCGTGTCCATAAACATCTTCTTGCAGATATGGACATCGCATTTACTCTTGATGCCAGAGTGCAAAGATCCCTCTGCGCATCTCGCATATATAGAAATGCATCCTTTAAATGCTCTATAGTCAATAAAATACTGTCCCTGTCAAGGGTATCAATATTTTTTGTCAGGGAATCCGACCAAGCCACCTCAGCTCTGCACATCCAGGCTGAGGCAATCGCTGGTCGCAGTATAACACCAGCATGTGTGTGTATACTTTTTAGGATATTTTCCAGCCTCCTATCAGCTGGCTCCTTAAGTACGGCCCTATCTGTAGATGGTACCGCCACTTGTTCTGATAAGCATGTGAGCGCCTTATCCACCCTAAGGGGTGTTTCCCAACGCGCCCTAACTTCTGGCGGGAAAGGGTATACCGCCAATAATTTTCTATCGGGGGAAACCCACGCATCATCACACACTTCATTTAATTTATCTGATTCAGGAAAAACTACAGGTAGTTTTTTCACATCCCACATAATACCCTTTTTTGTGGTACTTGTAGTATCAGAAATATGTAACACCTCCTTCATTGCCCTTAACGTGTGGCCCTAAAGGAAAATACGTTTGTTTCTTCACCGTCGACACTGAAATCAGTGTCCGTGTCTGGGTCTGTGTCGACCGACTGAGGTAAATGGGCGTTTTACAGCCCCTGACGGTGTTTGAGACGCCTGGACAGGTACTAATTTGTTCGCCGGCCGTCTCATGTCGTCAACCGGCTTGCAGCGTGTTGACATTATCACGTAATTCCATAAATAAGCCATCCATTCCGGTGTCGACTCCCTAGAGAGTGACATCACCATTACAGGCAATTTGCTCCGCCTCCTCACCAACATTTTCCTCATACATGTCGACACACACGTACCGACATACAGCACACACATAGGGAATGCTCTGATAGAGGACAGGACCCACTAGCCCTTTGGGGAGACAGAGGGGGAGTTTGCCAGCACACACCAAAACGCTATAATTATACAGGGACAACCTTTATATAAGTGTTCCTCCCTTATAGCATTTTAATATATATTCATATCGCCAAATCAGTGCCCCCCCTCTCTGTTTTAACCCTGTTTCTGTAGTGCAGTGCAGGGGAGAGCATGGGAGCCTTCCCACCAGCATTTCTGTGAGGGAAAATGGCGCTGTGTGCTGAGGAGAATAGGCCCCGCCCCCTTTTCGGCGGGCTTCTTCTCCGGAGTCTGTGATATCTGGCAGGGGTTAAATACATCCATATAGCCTCAAGGGCTATATGTGATGTATTTTTCGCCATACAGGTATTATACATTGCTGCCCAGGGCGCCCCCCCCCCCGCGCCCTGCACCCTCCGTGACCGCTGTGTGAAGTGTGCTGACAACAATGGCGCACAGCTGCAGTGCTGTGCGCTACCTGATGAAGACTGAAAGTCTTCTGCCGCCTGGTTCCGGACCTCTTCAATCTTCAGCATCTGCAAGGGGGGTCGGCGGCGCGGCTCCGGGACGAACCCCAGGGCGAGACCTGTGTTCCGACTCCCTCTGGAGCTAATGGTGTCCAGTAGCCTAAGAAGCCAATCCATCCTGCACGCAGGTGAGTTCACTTCTCTCCCCTAAGTCCCTCGATGCAGTGAGCCTGTTGCCAGCAGGACTCACTGAAAATAAAGAACCTAAAAACTTTTTCTAAGCAACTCTTTAAGAGAGCCACCTAGATTGCACCCTGCTCGGACGGGCACAAAAACCTAACTGAGGCTTGGAGGAGGGTCATAGGGGGAGGAGCCAGTACACACCATGTGATCCTAAAAGCTTACTTTTTGTGCCCTGTCTCCTGCGGAGCCGCTATTCCCCATGGTCCTGACGGAGTCCCCAGCATCCACTAGGACGTTAGAGAAAGTTTATTTGTATCAATTAACACAATGCAAAGTGAATGAATAGGAGAGAAATCTAAATCAAATTAATATTTGGTGTGACAGCATCAATTCTTCTAGGTACACTTGCACAGTTTTTGAAGAAACTCAGCAGAGTGGTTGTTCCAAGCCACGTGTTATAGCCAAATATGTAAAATTTTGACTCATCAGTTCAGAGCACCTGCTGCTATTTTTCTGCACCCATTTCCTATATTATTTTTGTGCACAGTTGAGTCGCTTGGCCTTGTTTCCACGTCGAAGGTATAGCTCTTTGGCTGCAATTCTTCCATGAAGACCACTTCTGCCCAGACTTCTAAAATTAGATAGGTGTACCTGGCTTCCACTGGATTCTGCCAGTTCTGAGCTGATGGCACTGCTGGACATATTTTGATTTTGAAGGAAGTAAGCATGATATGTCTTTCATCTGATACACTAAGTTTCCTTGGCCAACTACTGCTTCTACAGTCCTCAATGTTGCCCGTTTCTTTGTGCTTCAATGCCAAGACAGACAGGCAGGTACTTATCCATCATGCAATACCATCATGAGGCGTCTGTTTGTCTCCAAATGTATTCTACAACAGGACAACGATCCAAACATACAGAGAATGTCATTAAGAACTATCTTCAGCATAAAGAAGAATACGGAGCCCTGGAAGTGATCATATGGCCCCACAGAGCCCTGATCTCATCATCATCGAGTCTGTCTGGGAATACATGAAGAGCCAGAAGGATTTGAGCAAGTCTACATCCACAGAAAATCTGTGGTTAGAGCTCCAAGATGTTTGGAATAACCTTCCTGCTGAGTTCCTTCAAAAACTGTGCAAGTGTACCTAGAAGAATTGATGCTGTTTTGAAGGCAAAGAGTGGTCACACCAAATATTGATTTGATTTAGGTTTCTTTAATTCACTTTGCATTTTGTTAGTAAATAAATTAAAAAAACTATTAACATGTCTATTCTTTGTAGCATTTTTTCACACCTGCCTAAAACATTTACACAGTACTGTACGTACGTACGTACGTACGTACATACATACAGGTAGGGGGGTACTAAATAGTGTGGGCTCTGCAACAGGGATCTCTTACTAGTAGGGGATAAAGGGTGATAATACCGGGGATTATTTTGTCACTAGAGGGGCTATTTCTACTTGGGGGTGGGAAGTATTTTATTGTACAACGGCGGCCTATGGACACAGGGGTAAGGGGTGGAGTGCAAAACACCCCCTAGGTATATTTTTAATAAAATATTTAAATTGTTTTTTTAAAACACATGTATCGCCAGGTTTAATATAGTATGAGCCAGTGAGCTCTGTAATAATGCAGGAGCACCAAAAACGGGCAGCAAACACAAACAGTCTTGATCTTGACAAAAAAAAAAAAAAAGATAAAGATAAAAGAGAAGCCAACAAGTTACATATTTTGAATAAAGGGAGACTTGTGGAATCCTCACGCAATGAGATAATGGAGTGCATGCCCAATCAATTGCCAGATAATCTGCCCAAGTCAGGTGAAAAGATATACAAAAAAACAATGGTATGACAATAGATCAAAGGCAACACATAAAGCAAAGAAAAGAGAAGCAAACCAAAAACTCTACTGAATCACTGAAGAAGAGTCTTCTTCTAGAAGTGATTTTTCCTCCGATAATGGATCATGAAAATAAAGTGTAATATTGTCTAAATAAACAGTTCTCCTTCAGTTAAAATTAGTCCAATTATGATGCAAAATCCAGCGTACCAAAACTCACTTGTCGAGCTGGTAGGCTAGATATATAACGGTTTCTTTCAGACACAAGTTGACCAATAATATAAAGATGGACAGATGGGGTAATATCTTACTAAAATCTCACTGGTAATATGACTTGGATTCTCATATAAAAGGTGTCTTTCACATATGCAGGGACCTTCCTGTAGATGATTGTCACCTATGTTTGACAATCCTCTTACGTGTAGTTCATGCTCCCAGTGGCGAGTATAAAAAGAGTTAGTATCTAAGACTTATCAGAATCCTTCCAATATTGATGTTGTGTTCCATCCATTTTCCAACATTTTCACAGCAGATCACAGAAGAGATAAGCAGTTATAATCCAGGGTCTAGTGAAATGTAATGTCCTGATATAACATCACTTGATTCCACATCAAGTTCTACTGGGAACACCATGTTGGAAAATGGATGGAACACAACATCAATATTGGAAGGATTGTGATAAGTCTTACATACTATCTCCTTTTATACTCACCACTGGAAGCATGAACTACACGTAAGAGGATCGTCAAACACAGGTGACAATCATCTACAGGAAGGTCCCCGCATATGTGAAAGAAACCTTTATATGAGGATCCAAGAGACATTACCAGTGAGTTTTTGGTACGATATAACCCCCATCTGTCCATCTTTATATTATTGGTCAACTTGTATCTGAAAGAAACCGTTATATATCTGGCCTACCAGCTCGACAAGTGAGTTTTGGTACGCTGGATTTTGCATCATAATTGG
The DNA here is from genome assembly GCF_028390025.1 of Pseudophryne corroboree. NCBI lineage: Eukaryota > Metazoa > Chordata > Amphibia > Anura > Myobatrachidae > Pseudophryne > Pseudophryne corroboree. Next base: position 430,679,171 of record NC_086447.1, on the reverse strand, counting down.
ACTAATTTTAACTGAAGGAGAACTGTTTATTTAGACTATATTACACATTGTACTCCTTTCTGTTTATTTTCATGATCCATTATCGGAGGAAAAATCACTTCTAGAAGGAGAATCTTCTTCAGCAATTCAGTGGAGTTTTTGGTTTGCTTCTCTTTGCTTTGCTTTATGTGTTGCCTTTGATCTATTGTCATATCATTGCTTTTTGTATAAGTTACATATTTTGCAATACAAAATGCAGCCTTTGATTACAAACCTTTATAAACAAGCTCAAAATGTAATGTGTATTCTCTATTCCTTCAGAATCCACCTTTCAGTAGAAGCACTGAATATAAGACATACTGGGTGCTATTCAATTGTTTTATCACTTCCAGTCTCCCTTCTAAAGTGACAGGAGTTCACAGGGCGATATTCAATTGATCTTAATTATTGCCCTGATAGCGCCCGTAGAGGTCGGGTTTAGCTGTGTAAAGCGGTTAATCCCGACCAAAGTGCTGGGCGTGATTGCAAAAAGTGCTGCCTGTGTGCCCAAACAGGACACTTTTCACACATTTCAGCTTGCCACCCTTTTGAATCTAACAAGGGGCTCCTTCTGATTCGAGTGACACATCATGTTTTTTAAATTGCCTCCAAAATAACCGTATTATATTTGTTAGGAAATAATCTGTATTTAGAAACCCCATTCTACTGGTAGCTGTAGAAAAGGAGGCTACTTTTCTCGTATCAACAATATTTAGTAATTCAGTGATTTATCTAGTACTCTGAACACTCAATGCAAATGCCCAAGTGGATTCCATTGCCCACACTATTCTATTTTTTCTTATGGGGAGCACAAATTGTCCTTTAGAATGTCATAAATGTCCTTATTGTGTCTACAAGTAATATCTCCTGAGAGGTTATTTTTCTCTGTTTTCATATAGTTACAGATAAAGTTTAGTCTAAAATGGTTTCTGGAAAGCTAAATCCTATTCCGAAAATAGTACTCTAGATATGGATTCATGAACCTCTATGATTTAATTGCTAGCGTTAGACTCTCTCTTCTTTTCCTCTATCTGTTCTCACTCTCAGCTATCTTTATTAAATTGCAGAAAATCTCCCTAGAAGATCTTTATTTTGTCAAAAGGTAAAAAAATGGAAAAAATGTTAAGGAAAAGAAAATGTAAATAAAAATAGATTTTTAAATAAAAATAGTTCCCAATTATGTTCAATTTATAGTGGGGCATTAGAAGATCTTGCTTATCTTTTTTTCAGTACTCTACTGCCCAGTACAGAGGGGGAGATTTCTCTGAGGTGTGTGTTGAGCGATCTAGCACGAACGCTCAGCACACATCTCTCCCCCACTCAGCACACAGCGCAATGTGTGCTGAGCGAGGGGGGGGGGGGGGGGATGCTCATTTCACCCAGCGGTGAAATGAGCATTGACACTAGACTGTGTCTGCATCCGATTGCTTAGAGATTACTCACGGACCTCTCAATGTGTACCCCCCCCCCTGTACCCCTCCATGGTACCCTTTTACGACTTCATTTTTTCTTTTATTTTAAGATTTTATTGAATCAATATCAAAAGTTAAAAGAAAAGGAAAGAACTATTGAACATACGTTATACAATAATGACAACGTAATAAATAAAACAAACTTCATCATTTCAAAAGTGACATAGCTAAATAGAGGTTACATTACAGAAAATAATTTACCTTTCCAGGTAGCATTTCAAAAGAATTCTAGTGTTTTGCATTGATTGTCTCTATTATTTTATTCCAGATCCAACTTTGGTACAGCACTGTCACCATTTTCTCTCCCAGCAGATAATACACAAAGATTAAAGAATGGGATTTGTTCATTTGTGGAAACTTTCCTGACAGACAATCATAAAAGATCACAATGCCAGATTAACACTCACCTCCCCCTCCCCAGTCAAAAAATAAATAAATCATATATTTATATATGATCTACAGTATGTATGTATATATATATATATATATATATATATATATATATATATATATATATATATATATATATATATATATATATATATATATATATATATATCTCTCAACGTCAGAAGCGTCTTACCTGGGCTAAAGAAAAAGGAGAATCTATGGGGCATTGCCAAGAGAAAGATGAGAGACTTGAGACTGAACAATGCAGAAGAGCTGAAGGCCGCTATTGAAGCATCCTAGTCTTCCATAACACCTCAGCGGTGCCACAGGCTGATAGAATCCATGCCACGCCGCATTGAGGCAGTAATTCATGCAAAAGGGGCCCAAACCAAGTACTGAGTACATATGCATGATTATACTTTTCAGAGGGCCGACATTTCTGTATTTAAAATCCTTTTTTTATTGATTTTATGTAATATTCTAATCTTCTGAGATTTTGGATTTGGGGTTATCTTAAACTGTAAGCCACAATCATCAAAATGATAACAAATAAAAGCTTGAAATATCTCACTTTGCAGTTTGCATGTAATGAGTCTATATAATATATTAGTTTCACCTTTTAAGTTGAATTTCTGAAATAAATGAACTTTTGCACAATATTCTAATTTTCTGAGTTTCACCTGTATACCATCAAATTTTGAAATATAAATGAATTGATGTGAAAGGAGCGTGTATTATTTCTGAAAAGCATTTCCCTTAGAAACAAATAGGAAAGCCATATTATATAGTAAGAAAAGTAAAGTTAGCTCGCCTTCTAGTGATCACATAAGAACATAACAGGGACATACTAAACATACAAAACTAGTTTTTCACAAACACAAAGTTCAGGTCCCATATGAATGGGGTCTGAACTAGCCACGGAATAATATATTTAATAAAAATGTAGCAGTATCACTGCAGGACATAGAATACACATACATTTTTAGAAACTGATTGGATAGATGGAAGCCAACATTTTAAGAAGCTGCATTGGCCTCTAGCGGTGCATCATCTAAGCTTTTGTAAGCTATTACCTCTAAAATCTTAATGCCGTCTTAATTTACACTACAATAAGTGCCAGAAAACACAACTTCCAGTGTCAACACATAGTGCATGGTAATTTAAAAAATGCATATTTCATTACTTATCGTATAAAGCAAACCGGTACATGCATCGAGATTTTAATCTGTGATACTACACCAAGCACACAGAACCTCGCGAGAAAGGCAATTTATTGTATCAAAGGTTAACACTTTAACACTCAGCCTTCTCTACAGATATTTATCACCCTATTGCAACTACATCTGGTCAGGTAATTGGTAACTAATTTCATACAAAACTATGGTCATTCAGTCTTATGGCGGATACACACTGGATCGACGGGTAATCGGACAGATTTAAGGGACGATTTCCCTTGAGCCTGATTGTCCATACATACCAGAAAGATTTAATGAAGGAGGGAACAGTGATCATTAGCATACACTAGGTCACATGGGTTATCACCCGGTTGGCCACACAGCAGGGCCGACTGGACCGCATTGCATGTGACCGCAAGGGTGCGCAAATTAACCGCGCACACTAAGCAATGTAGACTATATGTCGTTACGAAACAGCAAAATCGTCCCGACATCACTCCAGGGTGTACCCAGCTTTAATTCCTCTGTTGTGACTACAATTCCAAACTTTTCTCTTTAGAACAAATACATAAAAATAAGTAAATAACCCCCAAACCCCAGTGTAAAATCACCAAACAATGCATATTATAGTATCACAACTGAGCAGGCACTTCAAGGACAAAAAAACAAAAAACAAAAAAACAGATGAAACTACAGTAAGTGGCACTTTGTCGCTTCTAGCAAGATGGATGCTTACTTCATTTATGTTTTAGGAGTATTAGCAAATTTTTTTTATGGGTCAAAATTCGAATTTTGTGGACAATATGTTATTAATTACACATATGCACTTTTTCTTTATTTTATAAAAAAAAAAATAGGCCTATAAGAATGGGGGATTCACAATAAATTGGAAGAGCCACCTCTATTATGGCATTGGGACCCAGACATTTCCTTGTGATGTTGTAAGCATGATATATTCCAGAGACTCAACACAAAAGAAGAACAGCTGTGTTCCATTAACATAAGAATACATGTGACATTTTTAAAACAGGTCATTTATAAACATATTTAAAGGGAAAGGAGCATAGGACTTTGGTGAAATTCACTGGAAAAATATAGTTTTGTTTATCAAAAAAATTTTGAATACTTAATATTGTGGTCAACAACACACTAAAAATCTTACCATATTTGTCTCGAAGTCCAATAGTACATCGGAAAACACCACCAAAGGCAACGTCCTCTCCAAATATTACTGCAACACACACAGGTTGGAAGAATTAACTTTGTGGCATTTAGAAGCATACTATACAAATCAAATTCTTATTTTTGAAAAAGCTTATATAAACCGTATGGCTTCATTAGTATGATCTCAGTAATTGCTACTCTTAGTAAATAGACAAGTTGGATGTAGAACTTTATTTCCATCGAGGCCTGACGGACAGGAGCCTCACATCATTAGTCTGTGCTGTTGATGTGGCTCAGTACGACCACATGTTGGCATAATAAAACCCAACTTGAAACTTAAGTAGTTTCACATGAGCTAAACATACATCAAAATTGTTATAAGCATTCAAGTGCTCCAATTCCTAACAGGCTATTCTAACACTTCTCCCTTCATGTCCTGCTGGTCACGGTCAGCCCGGTTAGGAAAAATTTAATGCAATTGGCGTTCGGACACTAATCAACACAACCTGAATGCGCAAGTATGAATTTTCAAAAACAAAAAGTCAGGGGCTGATGCAGTGAGTGTGATTTGCCAGTTTTAGCACCTTTACCTGCTTTATTCCACTTTAAGCATGCTTAGAAACCAAATGCAAATGTGTAATCAGAGCTGGATAATCCGAACCGGAAACTGGGACAAGGCCTGCAGCTGCTCAGGCATTACTGGGAGGAGGTAGGTATGTCCCAGCAGGCTCAGCGTTTGCAATGCCTTCTCCGAGTAATGGATCTGTGAAGACAGACAGCTAGGACAGAACAAAGGACATAGCACGCTGCAGCAGCCTGCTTTTAAAAGGAGTAGCCGTCCACAGGGATCCCGGAGGTAAGCAATTCCCAGCACTGTGGGGGGTAAAAGGGGAGAGATGCGCCAAAATTAACTTTTTTTCTACACCCCCTCCCAACCCTTAAAATATTCTGGTGCCCCTGCGGGGGAAAGTGAGGGGGGATGGGGAGGGGGGGGGGGGAGGAGTTGTGCTGGGGAGCACTATGGCCATATTGGTGGCGGGAGGGGGTGCACAGGGTAAGGGGTCATTTTATTATAGGGTGAATCCACATTTTGTTGTCCTGGGGAACCCACAATCCTTAATCCGGGTCTGTGTGTAATTGCAGATCCACACACATTTTACACATTTAAACTTTTCACCTGGAGAGACAGCGTACAGGCTGAAAGGGGAGTTGTCACATAGGCAACTAATGCAGACCAGTAATTATAAACACAAGTAAACCAGGTAGATGGACTCAAACCCAGAGGTGCTGCTGGAAACACAATGTAAATCGTGATTTATACATTACATCCCTTCTTAAGGTAATTGGTGATTGTGGTACTCCTTGTACTTTTCTTCCCAAACTTTCCTTAAGGTGTTTCTCATATCATGTGGAAAAAAATAAAATAAAAAACATGTCTATATAACAGTCTAAAAATAAGAATTTACTTACCGATAATTCTATTTCTCGGAGTCCGTAGTGGATGCTGGGGTTCCTGAAAGGACCATGGGGAATAGCGGCTCCGCAGGAGACAGGGCACAAAAAAGTAAAGCTTTACTAGGTCAGGTGGTGTGCACTGGCTCCTCCCCCTATGACCCTCCTCCAGACTCCAGTTAGGTACTGTGCCCGGACGAGCATACACAATAAGGGAGGCATTTTGAATCCCGGGTAAGACTCATACCAGCCACACCAATCACACCGTACAACTTGTGATCTAAACCCAGTTAACAGTATGACAACAGAAAGGGCCTCTTAAAGATGGCTCCTTAACAATAACCCGAATTAGTTAACAATAACTATGTACAAGTATTGCAGATAATCCGCACTTGGGATGGGCGCCCAGCATCCACTACGGACTCCGAGAAATAGAATTATCGGTAAGTAAATTCTTATTTTCTCTATCGTCCTAAGTGGATGCTGGGGTTCCTGAAAGGACCATGGGGATTATACCAAAGCTCCCAAACGGGCGGGAGAGTGCGGATGACTCTGCAGCACCGAATGAGAGAACTCCAGGTCCTCCTTTGCCAGGGTATCAAATTTGTAAAATTTTACAAACGTGTTCTCCCCCGACCACGTAGCTGCTCGGCAGAGTTGTAATGCCGAGACCCCTCGGGCAGCCGCCCAAGATGAGCCCACCTTCCTTGTGGAGTGGGCTTTTACAGTTTTAGGCTGTGGCAGGCCTGCCACAGAATGTGCAAGTTGAATTGTGTTACAAATCCAACGAGCAATCGACTGCTTAGAAGCAGGTGCGCCCAACTTGTTGGGTGCATACAATATAAACAGCGAGTCAGATTTTCTGACTCCAGCCGTCCTTGCAATGTATATTTTTAAGGCTCTGACAACGTCCAACAACTTGGAGTCCTCCAAGTCGCTAGTGGCCGCAGGCACCACAATAGGTTGGTTCAGATGAAATGCTGATACCACTTTAGGGAGAAAATGCGGACGAGTCCGCAGTTCTGCCCTATCCGAATGGAAGATTAGATAAGGACTTTTATAAGATAAAGCCGCCAATTCAGATACTCTCCTGGCAGAGGCCAGGGCTAGTAACATAGTCACTTTCAATGTGAGATATTTCAAATCCACCTTTTTCAATGGTTCAAACCAATGGGATTTGAGGAAATCTAAAACTACATTTAGATCCCACGGTGCCACCGGAGGCACCACAGGAGGCTGTATATGCAGTACTCCCTTGACAAAAGTCTGGACCTCAGGGACAGAGGCCAATTCTTTTTGGAAGAATATTGACAGGGCCGAAATTTGAACCTTAATGGATCCCAATTTGAGACCCATAGATAATCCTGATTGCAGGAAATGTAGGAAACGACCCAGTTGGAATTCCTCCGTCGGAACCCTCCGATCCTCGCACCACGCTACATATTTTCGCCAAATGCGGTGATAATGTTTCACGGTGACTTCCTTCCGTGCCTTAATCAAGGTAGGAATGACTTCTTCTGGAATGCCTTTCCCTTTTAGGATCTGGCGTTCAACCGCCATGCCGTCAAACGCAGCCGCGGTAAGTCTTGAAAAAGACAGGGACCCTGCTGTAGCAGGTCCCTTCTCAGAGGTAGAGGCCACGGTTCGTCCGTGAGCATCTCTTGAAGTTCCGGATACCAAGTCCTTCTCGGCCAATCCGGAACCACTAGTATTGTTCTTACTCTTCTTTGCCGTATGATCTTCAATACCTTTGGTATGAGCGGCAGAGGAGGAAACACATACACTGACTGGTACACCCAAGGAGTTACCAGTGCGTCCACAGCTATTGCCTGTGGATCTCTTGACCTGGCGCAATATTTGTCCAGTTTCTTGTTGAGGCGAGACGCCATCATGTCTACAATTGGTCTTTCCCAACGGTCTATTAACATGTTGAAGACTTCTGGATGTAGACCCCACTCTCCCGGATGAAGATCGTGTCTGCTGAGGAAGTCTGCTTCCCAGTTGTCCACGCCCGGGATGAACACTGCTGACAGTGCTATCACGTGATTCTCCGCCCAGCGAAGAATCTTGGCAGCTTCTGCCATTGCACTCCTGCTTCTTGTGCCGCCCTGCCTGTTTACATGGGCGACCGCCGTGATGTTGTCCGACTGAATCAACACCGGCTTTCCTTGCAGGAGAAGTTCCGCCTGGCTTAGAGCATTGTAGATTGCTCTTAGTTCCAGAATGTTTATGTGAAGAGACTTTTCCAGACTCGTCCATACTCCCTGGAAGTTTCTTCCTTGTGTGACTGCTCCCCAGCCTCTCAGGCTGGCGTCCGTGGTCACCAGGATCCAATCCTGAATGCCGAATCTGCGGCCTTCTAATAGGTGAGCCTTCTGCAACCACCACAGAAGTGACACCCTTGTCTTTGGTGACAGGGTTATTCGCAGGTGCATCTGCAGATGCGACCCTGACCATTTGTCCAACAGATCCCTTTGGAATATTCTTGCATGGAATCTGCCGAATGGAATTGCTTCGTAAGAAGCCACCATTTTTCCCAGGACTCTTGTGCATTGATGTACTGACACTTTTCCTGGTTTTAGGAGGTTCCTGACCAGATCGGATAACTCCTTGGCTTTTTCCTCTGGAAGGAAAACCTTTTTCTGAACCGTGTCCAGAATCATTCCTAGGAACAGCAGACGAGTTGTCGGGATTAAATGGGATTTTGGAATATTCAGAATCCACCCGTGTTGTCTTAGCACCTCTTGAGATAGTGCTAAAGCTGTCTCCAGCTGTTCTCTGGACCTTGCCCTTATTAGGAGATCGTCCAAGTATGGGATAACTAATACGCCTTTTCTTCGAAGAAGAATCATCATCTCGGCCATTACCTTGGTAAAGACCCGAGGCGCCGTGGACAATCCGAACGGCAGCGTCTGAAACTGATAGTGACAGTTTTGAACAATGAACCTGAGGTACCCCTGGTGTGCGGGGTAAATCGGAACGTGTAGATACGCATCCTTGATGTCCAAGGATACCATAAAGTCCCCTTCTTCCAGGTTCGCTATCACTGCTCTGAGTGACTCCATCTTGAACTTGAACTTTTTTATGTAGAGGTTCAAGGACTTCAGATTTAGAATAGGCCTTACCGAGCCATCCGGCTTCGGTACCACAAATAGAGTGGAATAATACCCCTTTCCTTGTTGTAATAGGGGTACTTTGACTATCACCTGCTGAGCGTACAGCTTGTGAATGGCTTCCAACACCCTCTCCCTTTCGGAAGAGACGGTTGGTAAGGCAGACTTCAGGAAACGATGAGGAGTATCCGTCTCTAATTCCAACCTGTACCCCTGAGATATTATCTGCAGGATCCAGGGGTCTACCTGCGAGTGAGCCCACTGCGCGCTGTAATTTTTGAGACGGCCCCCCACTGTCCCCGAGTCCGCTTGAGAGGCCCCAGCGTCATGCTGAGGTTTTTGCAGGAGCCGGGGAGGGCTTCTGTTCCTGGGAAGGAGCTGCCTGTTGGTGTCTCTTCCCTCTTCCTCTGCCTCGTGGCAGGTACGACAAGCCCTTTGCTCTCTTATTTTTGTAGGAGCGAAAAGGCTGCGGTTGAAAGGTCGGTGCCTTTCTCTGTTGGGGAGTGACTTGAGGTAAAAAAGTGGATTTCCCGGCAGTAGCCGTGGCCACCAAGTCTGATAGACCAACTCCAAATAACTCCTCCCCTTTATACGGCAAAACCTCCATGTGACGTTTTGAATCCGCATCGCCTGTCCACTGTCGTGTCCATAAGGCTCTTCTGGCTGAAATGGACATAGCACTCACCCGAGATGCCAGTGTGCAAATATCCCTCTGTGCATCACGCATATAGATAAATGCATCCTTTATTTGTTCTAACGACAGTAAAACATTGTCCCTATCTAGGGTATCAATATTTTCAATCAGGGATTCTGACCAAACTACTCCAGCACTGCACATCCAGGCAGTTGCTATAGCTGGTCGTAGTATAACACCTGCATGTGTGTATATATTCTTTTGAATAACTTCCATCTTTCTATCTGATGGATCCTTAAGTGCGGCCGTCTCAGGAGAGGGTAACGCCACTTGTTTGGATAAGCGTGTGAGCGCCTTGTCCACCTTAGGGGGTGTTTCCCAGCGCGCCCTAACCTCTGGCGGGAAAGGGTATAATGCCAATAACTTTTTTGAAATTATCAACTTTTTATCAGGAGCAACCCACGCTTCATCACACACGTCATTTAATTCTTCTGATTCAGGAAAAACTGTTTGTAGTTTTTTCACACCATACATAATACCCTGTTTTACGGTATCTGTAGTATCAGCTAAATGTAACGTCTCCTTCATTGCCAAAATCATATAACGTGTGGCCCTACTGGAAAATACGTTTGAATTTCTACCGTCGTCACTGGAATCAGTGCCCGTGTCTGGGTCTGTGTCGACCGACTGAGGCAAAGGGCGTTTTACAGCCCCTGACGGTGTTTGAGGCGCCTGGACAGGCATTAATTGATTGTCCGGCCGCCTCATGTCCTCAACTGACTGTTTAAGGGAAGATAAACCATCACGTAATTCCACAAATAAAGGCATCCATTCTGGTGTCGACCCCCTGGGGGGTGACATCTGCATATTTGGCAATTGCTCCGCCTCCACACCAATATCGTCCTCATACATGTCGACACCACGTACCGACACACACCGCAAACTCACAGGGAATGCTCTAATGAAGACAGGACCCACTAGCCCTTTTGGGGAGACAGAGGGAGAGTCTGCCAGCACACACCACAAAGCGCTATATATACAAGGGATATCCTTATATTAAGTGCTCCCTTATAGCTGCTTTAATATATATATATATATAGCCATTAATGTGCCCCCCCTCTCTGTTTTACCCTGTTTCTGTAGTGCAGTGCAGGGGAGAGACCTGGGAGCCGTTCTGACCAGCGGAGCTGTGACAGAAAATGGCGCCGTGTGCTGAGGAGATAGGCCCCGCCCCTTTTTCGGCGGGTTCTTCTCCCGCTATTTTTCCAGTCAGGCAGGGGTTAAATATCTCCATATAGCCCCTATGGGCTATATGTGAGGTATTTTTAGCCTTGTATAAGGTTTATATTTGCCTCTCAGAGCGCCCCCCCCCAGCGCTCTGCACCCTCAGTGACTGCCCAGTGAAGTGTGCTGAGAGGAAAATGGCGCACAGCTGCAGTTCTGTGCGCTACCTTATGAAGACTGAGGAGTCTTCAGCCGCCGTTTTCCGGACCTCTTCACGCTTCAGCATCTGCAAGGGGGTCGGCGGCGCGGCTCCGGGACCGGACTCCACGGCTGGGCCTGTGTTCGATCCCTCTGGAGCTAATGGTGTCCAGTAGCCAAGCAGCAAATCCACTCTGCATGCAGGTGAGTTTACTACTTTCCCCCTAAGTCCCACGTTGCAGTGATCCTGTTGCCAGCAGGACTCACTGTAAAGAAAAAAAACCTAAACTAAACTTTCTCTAAGCAGCTCTTTAGGAGAGCCACCTAGATTGCACCCTTCTCGTTCGGGCACAAAATCTAACTGGAGTCTGGAGGAGGGTCATAGGGGGAGGAGCCAGTGCACACCACCTGACCTAGTAAAGCTTTACTTTTTTGTGCCCTGTCTCCTGCGGAGCCGCTATTCCCCATGGTCCTTTCAGGAACCCCAGCATCCACTTAGGACGATAGAGAAATTATAAATAAAAGTGAACATTACACCCCAAGTGGTGTTGGGAAGTTGATAGCAGGTGCTGGAGAAAGAAGGGCATACCCTGAATCACACTCTAGCTCAGTGGTTCACAAACATTTCTGAATCACAGCGCCCTACAGTATCACAATATTTTTCACGGCTACCCTAGGCCAAGCGTTTCTTATTGAGTAATTTAGAAAGAAATATTAACTGGTTTTGCCTGTTACATTGACTAAACATAATTTGGATTGGTCCTGTACCACCAATCCAGGGCACCCCTTCAAGTGTCCCGAAGCAACCCAGGGGAGAACCACTGCTCTATAGGATAGTATCAGGTACTGTATATCAAAGTTTCTTCTCCAGCAGAAATCCTCCACATCACCACAGATCGTGTTCCCCTTGTTTCCCAAAGACCCCAATGATAAATGAACATACCCCACTCACTCTTGGTGCAGAGATAGTTCAATCCCAAATGTTGGATAAATCTTTTAGAGTATAAGGGGCTGCTTTTTCACCATTTAAACCAGCGCAACTTTAAGTACATTTTATAGCCATTGCAGAGATAATTCAAGCATATAAAAGGTATGTCTTGACATACACGGATTTTCCAAATATTAAATTGGCATACCCCACTCAAGGAAATATGGATGATATCACACACGTCGCAGTTTCTTTAATACGGTAGTCCAAACAGATGTTCTAACCAAAGTTTTTTTATCTCTGCACCAAGAGTGAGTGGGTTACGTCCATTTATCATTGGGGTCTTTGGGAAACAAGGGGAACACTTTCTGTCGTGATGTGGAGGATTTCTGCTGAAAAAGAAACTTTGATATACCTGACACAGGTTGAGTATCCCATATCCAAAATATGTAATATTCCAAAATAATGAATGTTTTGAGCATGACTGAGATAGTGAGACCTTTGATTTCTGATGGCTCAGTGTGCACAAACTTTGTTTAATGCACACCATTATTAAAAATATTATATATAATTACTGCTGGCTGTGTGTATAAGGTGTATATGTGTACACAAGCTTTGTTTCATGCACAAAATTATTAAAACTATTGTATAAAATTATCATCAGGCTAAGTGTATAAGGTGTACATGAAACAAATGCATTCTGTGTTTACTCTTTGTTCCTATTCCCAAGATATCTCATTATAGTATGCAAATATTCTAAAATACGGAAAAATCCACTATCCAAAATACCTCTGGTGCCAAGCATTTTGGATATGGGAGATTCTATCCTATAAAGTGTGTGTCAGGGTATGCCCTTCTTTCTCCAGCACATAGGTGTTTCTATCATGGGTGCAATGTGTGCGGTGTACACGGGCCCCTGGCTCCAGGGGGGCCCACACCGCACACATTGCAACCATATTTTAGTATTCACCTCTCCGGAGTCATGCGTCGATCCAAAATGGTCTCCGCGCAAGTGCAGTTTGAATTTGGTCTCCGGAACATGGTGGACACCATGTTTCCGGAGACCTGCACATGTGCAGAAGGCTCAGACACAGTGTTGGAGCCTACTGCGCCGTGGAGAGGAGGGGGAACACCCGGATCTGTACACAGACCCCCTCCTCGCTTAAGATGCCCCTGCTCCAGCTCCTGTTATCAACTTCCTCCAGCACCATTTTGGGTGTAATTGTCACCTTTATTTATAATTTAAACGGTTCTACAGGCAAGTTTTGTCTTTTATTCTTTTCCACATGATATGATATACAGAGAAACACCTTAAAAAAAGTTTGGGGGAAAAAAGGACAAGGAGTATGACGATCACCAATTACCCTAAGAAGGGGCTTAATGTATAAATCACGATTTACATTTACTTTGCACATGTTTACATTTACTTTGTGTTGCCAGCAGCACCTAGTTTGAGTCTATCTACCTGGTTCACTTGCGTATGTATTAGTTTGAAGTGTGGTGACATGTTTTGAAGTGACACGGTGGGTGTTATTCAGAGATGGACGCAGATCGTTGCATCTGCAGCAAGATCTGCGTCCATCTCCTCACATGTTGGGGGCTGCCCAGAACAGGGCAATTCCACCCAGCATGTGTGGTGCCGCTCACACTAGTATGCAGGCATAGCATACAACAATAATAACAGAGTGATTGCTGGACCGGATTAAGGGGGAGGGGGGGGGGCGGGGGGGGAGACACAGGCGATGATGTGTGTGTGTGGGGGGGGGGGGGGGGTGCTAGAGGGCAATGAGTAAATATTTAGTGTGCATCCCTTCAGTTGTGGCACATAAGGACACATGCACAGGCTGAAGTGACGGCCTCTACTAAGAATTTTACTGGCCCCTACTCCTTCCATATATTTCAGCGGGACCCATCTTCCTCTGGCTGTAGGAAGATGCTCCGAGCAGCTGCAGGTCTAGGATGCAATACATAGCTATAACAGGTGGTAAGTGGGGTTGGAGGGAGGGCTGTTATAACATACCAGGCAGATTACTGTATAAATGCTTACTGATAATATCAGTTACTATATTATATACACTACCTCCTCCCATCAGTGCTGAATTCAGGGCTGTGTATTGGCCCTGTCACCTATGTCCTCCCATTTCACCTCTATTCTGGTCCTGTCATCTTTGTCCTGGCCCTATCACCTCTTTTTTGGACCTGGCTCTGTCAACTCTATTCTGGCCCTGTCACCTTTGTCCAATTACCTCTGTCCTATTCCTGTCCCCTTTGTCCTGTCAACTCTGTCCTGTCTGTCACCTTTGTCCGGCTAAGTCCCCTCTGTCCTGGTCCTATCACCTTTGTCCTGTCCCCACTGCCCTGTCTTTGTCCCCTCTCTCCTGGCCCTGTCACTCGACTCTCCTGTCCCGCCCCTGTCATCAGTCTCTCCTGTCCCTTCCCCCTCTGTCCTGATCCTGTTACCTCTCTCTGGCCCCCACTCTTCTGACCCCGTTATATCTGTACTGTGGGTTGGAAACTTCGGAGGCATATAGAGAAACAAAGTGCTTAGGAAGGAATGGAGATGGTTAAGTGGGATATACCAGATGGATGATGTATCCAGTTAGTAGATAAAAAGAGATAGGCTTATAAGCAATGCACATCCGTATTGCATTTTGACCCAACAGAGACTTAGCAAAGCATGGAAGCTGTAAAGGCTTTTGATGGGTCCCCCATACCACTAACTACCACTATGGGAACCATACCACTAATGCAATCTATAGATGATGTAAGTGGTACAGTTATAAACAGCAGTAAGCTGTTTGGTAAATACATGACGTAGACCACATCCACCAACAGAACTGGTCACACCTCATGTGACGGCACACAATAGGCCCTTCATCAGTTTCAGCTCCAGGCCCATGTGGACTTTAATCTGGTATTGTGGGCACCCATATTTCTGCATGCACCGTCCTGAGGTAGCAAGTATAATTCAGTGAAAAGGCCGTAGCTTGGGCCTCTAACCAGTACTTTAGGTCAGGTTTAGCCGTTTTACGCAGCTAAACACCATGCTTTCGGATGTGAAAACCACGAATAATAATGGGCGCCCCAGCATTTGTGACCAATTGGAGCAACAATTGAATAGCTCCGTTGAGCGCATTTAGAGCTCCCCCCCAAAAAAAAAGTTTTTCAAAAATTCAACTATCACCTGCTCGCCATGCAATTTCTACTACAAGCAGGCCACCACTCATCTGATCATCTTTGTATAATCGATCACAGGACCTACCTATATCTAAGGATACCTGAAGTTCAGACTACTCAAGCACCACAAAGGTTACAATCAATCCAGATATATATTTGAACTGTACCAGCACCCTTTACTTGTCCTCATTGTGCAGGAGGAACTGGAATTATCACTCCTGACTGAAGCAACTTCTGAACTGCCTCTTGCAAAGCCCTGGCCTCTGTTTCCACTGAAGACGGGCTAGTACAAAAAAAACCTTTGAGAAGGGTGTTTCTTGAAAGCAAATGCATGACAGTGAGATACCACTTCTTGCACCTAGGCATCTGTGGTAGACTGCTGCCAGATCTGTGCAAACTGAAGAAGTCGGCCTCCCACCTTGGGGTACCCCAGGTGGAGGCCCGCACCATCAGGCTGATGGCTTATCTTCTGATTTGGAAACTGGTCCTCTGGTAGCTAAATGCTTTTTAGTCTTACCAGACTTGTTGGATTAGGACTGTTTGCCATCACCCTTTCCTTTCACTTTTCCTTGATTCCGAAAAGCTGAAAATCTATGTTTGATTTTGTGTGTGGAAGGAAACTTCACTTTCTTGGAGTCTACTTCTGACTCCAAAAAGAGGATTTTGGTACTTACCGATAAATCCATTTCTCTGAATCCACTCGGGGACACTGGAACAGCTTAAAATTAAACACTGTCTGCACAGCTTGCTCCTCCCCCTTCACGCCCCTCATCCATCAATTTGGAAAATTTGACAGAGAGAATAGGACATGAGACTAAAAACCAATGGCGAGGAACCGACCGTACAACAAATCAAACAGCATCCAAGAACTCTATTAACAGAAAACTAACGCTGTTTGCACGAACAGTTTAACAAGAACATTGAACACAGCAGGTTGACAGCGCCGAGGCAGGCGTCCAGTGTCCCCGGGTGGATTCAGAGAAATGGATTTATCGGTAAGTACCAAAATCCTCTTATCTTTCATCCACTAGGGGACACTGGAACAGCTTATACAGTAGGGGACGTCCCAAAGTTACTCCCAAGGGTGGGAGTGCTGTCAGTATCCTGCAAAACAAAACAACCAGACTTTGAATCTGCGGACGCAAAAGCATTGAACGTGTAGAATCTCGTGAACGTGTGTGCTGATGACCGCGTTGCCGCTCTGCAAAGTTGAGTAGTAGATGCACCTATGGCTGCCGCCCATAAGGCACCGACTGATCTGGTGGTATGGGTACCAACCTGAACCAGAACCCGTTAACCACAGGATAAGTATGCTTAATGGTAAGGCTAATCCATCTGGCTATAGTTTGTTTAGATGCTGGCCAACTCTTATTTGGATCATCAAAGAAAAAACAAATGGTCAGACTTTCTGATGGACAACGTAACCTGCACGTATATCCATAGAGCTCATACAACGTCCAAAGACACGTCCCCATCTGCAACTCCTTGAAAATTGGCTGGTTTACGTGAAAACCTGAAACTGCCTTAGGAAGAAACCCTGCCCTCGTACAGAGTTCTGCCTTATCTTCATAGAAAATCAGAAAAAGGAGTCTTACACGATAAGGCTCCCAACTCAGAGACCCGTCTGGCCAAGGCAAAGGCAAGTAACAGTGTGACCTTCCAGGAGAGATGTCAATTCTGCTCTCTCCAAAGGCTCAAAGGTTGTTGATTTTAAATATTCCGACAACAAGTTCAGGTCCCACGGCGCTGTGGGAGGGCGGAAAGGAGGCTGTATCCTCAGAACTCCCTGTAAGAATGTCTGAACCTCCTGTAAAGATGCTAAGCGCTGTTGAAAAGAGGATGGAGAGAGACGAAATCTGAACCTTCAAGGAACCTAAAACGTAGGCCTCCATCTAAACCGGCCTGGAGAGAATGTAAAAGTCTAGACAGGTGGAAATCTCTGGAATCCAACCCACGTTCCTGACACCAGTCCATATTCTGTAGTAGTGCATGGCCGTGACCGGCTTCCTAGCTGCTATCATTGTAGGAATAGCCGCCTTTGGTATCCTCCTATTTCTCAAGATCCGGGTCTCAATATCCATGCCGTTAAACGCAAACTGTTCAGGTCTGGGTGGAGGAACAGCCCCTGTGACAGTAGGTCTTCTCTCTGAGGTAACCTCCAACTCCTGCGAGGCCAATCTGGTGCACTTAGAATTGCCCACACTCTTTCCCGTTTCGCCTTGTTTAGAACCCTGGGTATGAGCGGGAAAGGTGGAAAAATGTAAACCCCTCTGTAACACCAAGGAAGTGTCAACGCGTGCTGGATCTCTTGATCTGGTCATATACCTGGGCAGCTGATGGTTGTTTGAGATGCCATTAAGTCTACCTGAGGTAGGCCCCATCTTCTCACAACCATCTCGAAGACATGTGGGTGTAGACACCACTCTTCTGTATGCATGTCCTGGCGACTGAGATAATCTGCTTCCCAGTACTCCACTCCTGGAATAAACACATGCGAGAGGACAATGTTGCGCCTTTCTGCCCGCAACAAGTTCTTTGTGGCTTCTTTTAATGCCATCTTGCACTTTGTTCCTCCTTGATGGTTTATGTATACCGTCGTTCTTACATTGTCCGACTGTATCTTCAAGTGTCGACCCATCACTAGGTCTACGGCTAAGAGAAGAGCATTATAAACTGCTTTCAGTTCGAGAATGTTTATTGGGTAGACTGCTCTCTTGTGACGTCCATCTGCCCTGAAACTGATTTTTCTCTAGGATGTCACCCCAACCTTTGAGACTGGCATCCGTTGTGAGGATCCTCCAATCTCAAATGCCGAATCTCTTGCCTGCTGCGAGATTCCTATGTAATGACCACCAAATTAGAGAAGTTCGGACTTGTGGTGAAAGCCGAATTCTGCGATATGGAAACCAGTGCGAACCTGTTCCCTGAGCAATGAGGTTCATCTGGAATGGTCGGGAGTGAAGTCTGCTGTACTGTAGAGCCTTGAAAGACACCACCATCTTCTCGAGAAGATGTAAACATAGGTGTAGAGAAACCGTCTGTGCCATTAGTACCTGAGCCACCAGCCTGTGTATGTCCTGGATCTTGCTCTCTGGTAGGAATAACCTCAATTGCACTGTGTCCAAGATGAGACCTAGAAATTGAATCCATTGAGTTGGCATTAGGTTGGATTTCTGGAAGTTCACAATCCACTCATGTTGAATGAGAAATTGATGAGTCGACTGAGCATCTTTGATCAGCTGTTTCTGAGAGGTGGTCTTGATCAGTCGATCGTCTAGATAAGGTATGATTGTGACCCCTAACAGTCTCAATCTTGCGACCATTATCACCATGATCTTTGTAAAAATTCTCGAGGCTGATGATAGACCAATTAGTAGGGCCCTGAACTGGTAGTGATTATTCACCATTGCGAATCGTAAGTATACTTGGTGAGGGGTCTAAATCGGGATATGAACGTATGCATCCTTTATGTTCATAGACACCCTGAACTCCCCCTGTTCTAGGCCTGCAATGACCGATTGGATTGATTCCATCTTGAATCTGTAGACCGTTAAAAACTGGTTTAAAACTTTTAAATTGAGTATCGGGTCTGACCGTCTGGTTTTGGCCCTACAAAAGGATTCAAATAGAATCCAGTTCCTCTTTGAGAGTCGGGAACTGGAATAATTACACGTAGCAATTTTGTGAATTTGCCGTCAGTAATGTCTTTGCTTTTGAACGGGTGTAGTATGTCTGACCGGCGGTCAGGAGACCGCCGGTCAGCATACCGACGCCGGGATCCCGGCAGCATACCGACGCTAGGATCCCGTGGGGAGGGGCGAGTGCAGCAAGCCCCTTGCGGGCTCGCTGCGCTCACCACGCTGCGGGCTCGGTGGTGACCTGTGGTTCTATTCCCACTCTATCGGTGTCGTGGACATCCACGAGTGGAAATAGTCCCTGTTGGTCGGCATGCCGACCATCGGGATAGTGAGGGGGAGGGATGTCAGTGGAGGTCATGTGACAGTCGGTCTCCCGACCGCCGGTCACATCAATACAACCCCATTTGAACGGAATGACATCTTGGGCGTTGTAGAGAACTATTTGTCAGTTCAGGGAGATAAACTTTGTTGACACAAAATTCTCTTTTCAAGTCTCGGACTCGGTCTCTCTAAACGTTTCCAACTCTTACCCCCCAGAGGAAGTCCACGGTGAGTTTGTGTAGAGACCTGATTTCTGGCTATTGGGAACAGTCTCTGTTATTCGAGACTCCTCCAGCACGAGACTGAGGACCAAACTAGTTTAATAATGGACCAGAGTAACTTTTGCTGCCTATTGTCCTAGTTGTATGATACCCGGTAGGCAGAAGATCTGATTCTTCCGCTGTGAATCCACTTGTCTGAATTTCTTTGGCCCAAGGAAAGCTACTCCTCCGAGGGAAATTGCCTTCCAACCCTGTAACTATAGCCTCTTTACGGAAGCACGAACCTCCTAAGTCCGTTGGAGATGGTCCTGCAACTAGAAGTTAGATTTCAATGTCAATTCCGACCTACATACGACCCTTGTTTTTCAGTGGGACTGTAATAAGTAAAACTGTCCCGTTGACAGACTAGGCAGGGGTGAGCCCACCATCGTTATGTGATCTTTTCCCCTTCTTTGGAATCTGAAATTCTGTTAGTCACAGAAAACTTTTGAGCGATATAGCGGAGATCGGGATGCCAGCATCCCTAGTAGCCTGGCAAATGTATGTGGCTAATTCTCGGATATGCTCCGCTAGTCAAAAATTGTATTTGAGAATTTGGAAGCATTTACTGGCTGCTTCTTGTCACCTCAATTTACGCCTCTAACGGTTCGTCCGTTACGAGAGCCACCTCCTCTTGCCACTCCTAAGCTAGGGTAGGAAGGGGTCTCATTGACATTTTCAGCCATTCTGTTATACCTGTGCGGATGGAGTAATTATAACTATGAATTCCTCCCTGGTGTTGGATGGGCCCTCAGCCCATACTCAAATGTCGAAAAATATAGGTCAGGTTTTCCTAACCTTGACGGACCACTGCCCCCTGGTTGTGTGCCCATTCTCAACTGTCGCGCACCCCAGGACTGTTAACCTTAGTGCTCATTGATTTGAGCAACCAAAATAATCCTTGTGGTCCTATTTACCGTAGATAAACATATACATACTACTCAGCCGGACTTTCACCTATTAGAATAGGAGGAGAAAGGCCGTAGAATTATGGGGAGCTCTGAAGAGTATTTTCAACAGTTGGAAATCTTCCTTCTTTCTAATAAAAAATGAATAAATAATTAAATAAATACTCATTTAACTACCACCCACAAAACCACCAACTGTTGATACAGGTAAAGTTGAATGGGGTGATATTCTGATGCGCAATCCTTTGTCGGACCTGTCAGCAGCGTCCGTTGGAGGCATTATGTATATATAAATATATAATTTGATGTACGCCAAAGGTAGACTGGAGCTATCGTGCTGGTAATAAGTCTTAGTGTTCTCTGTTTGTGCATTTGACATGTTGAAAATGCACCCCCACAGAATAAATTTCGGTGCTTTCCCATCTTATATAATAGGCAACGGAAGACCGTAGCGGGTGACTGGAACAAATGTACACTGGATTCACGCTGGATTTACGCTGGATTTACTGAGAAAATGAAAACAACAACATTACTTAACCAAGTAACAGTGCAGGAACACACAAAGCACTGGGCGGGGCCCAGTATCCTCTATGGACTAAAAGAAAAGGATTTACCGGTAGGTAATTAAAATCCTATTTTTTCTTATGTCCTAGAGGATACTGGGGTCCATTTAGTACCATGGGGACGTACCAAAGCTCCCAAACCGGGTGGGAGAGTGCCGAGGTTCCTGCAGAACGGATTGACCAAACTGAAGGTCCTCAGAGGCCAAAGTATCAAACTTGTAGAACTTCGCAAACGTGTTCGAACCTGACCAAGTAGCCGCTCGGTAGAGCTGCTAAACCGAGACACCCCGGGCAGTCGCCCAGGAAGAACCCACTGACCTAGTAGAGTGGACCTGTACAGATTTAGGAACCAGCAAACTTGCCGTAGAGTAAGCATGCTGGATAGTAAGCCTGATCCAGCGAGCAATAGACTGCTTTGAAGCACAAACAGCGAGTCGGATTTTCTGTGACGCGCTGTACGCTTAACATAGATTTTCAAAGCCCCTACAACATCCAGGGACTTGGAAGTAGTAGGGGTGTCGGTAACCACTGGGACCACAATAGGTTACTTGATATGAAACGCAGAAACCACCTTTGGAAGAAATTGCTGATGAGTTCTGAGTTCAGCTCATGAAAAATCAAATAGGGGCTCTTATGAGACAACACCCCCAATTCCGACACACGTCTTGCAGAAGCCAAGGCCAACAGTGTGACGGTCTTCCACGTAAGAAACTTTATGTCAACCTCCTGTAAAGGCTCAAACCATTCAGATTGTAGAAACTGCAACACCACGTTGAGATCCCAAGGTGCCGCGGGAGGCACAAAGGGCGGTTGGATGTGCAGAACACCTTTCAAGAACGTCTGAACCTCAGGGAGAGAAGCCAACTATTACTGGAAGAAAATGGATAAGGCTGAAATCTGGACTTTTTTCAGAGCCCAGGCGTAGGCCCACATCCACACCTGACTGCAGAAAAAGCAGAAAACGTCCCAGTTGAAACTTTAATGCAGGAAATTTCCTGTTTTCACACCAAGCGACGTATTTTCTCCAAATACAGTGGTAATGTTAAAACGTTACCCCTTTTCTGGTTTGGATCAAGGTAGGAATTACCCTTTTAGGAATGCCTTTCCGGGCTAGAATTTGACGCTCAACCTTCATGCCGTCAAACATAGCTGCGGTAAGTCTTGATAGACGAACTGTTGCAGAAGATCCTCTCGAAGAGGTAGAGGCCACGGATCCTCCAGGAGCATTTCCACTAGATCCGCGTACCAAGCCCTTCTCGGCCAATCCGGAGCAATGAGATTTGCTTGAACCTTTTCCCTTTTTATTCTTTTGAGAGTTCTTGGGATCAATGGGAGTGGTGGAAACACATACACCATCTGATAGAACCATGGAGTTACCAGAGCGTCCACCGCCACTGCCTGTGGATCTCTCGACCTGAAACAATACTGCCTGAGCTTCTTGTTGAGATGAATGGCCATCATGTCGATCTGTGGAATTTCCCCCCCCCCCCCCAACATGTCAAGCACCTGAACACTTCCGGGTCAAGGCCCCACTCTCCTGGGTGGAGGTCGTGTCTGCTGAGGAAGTCTGCTTCCCAGCTGTCTACTCCGGGAATGAAGATTGCGGACAACGCCACAGCGTGTCTCTCTGTCCAGAGGAGAATCCTTGTTACCTCTGACATTGCAGCTCTGCTCTTCATTCTGCCCTGCCGGTTTATGTACGTTGCTGCCGTCACATTGTCTGACTGAACCTGGATGGCCTGATCTTGAAGAAGATGTGATGCCTGTAGAAGGGCATTGTATATTGCCCTTAGTTCCAAAATGTTGATTGGAAGAATGGTTTCCTGACTTGACCATTTTCCTTGGAAGTGATCCCCCTGGTGACTGCTCCCCAACCTCTGAGGCTTGCATCTGTGGTTAGCAGAATCCAATTTTGAATCCTGAACCTTCAGCCCTCTGTCAGGTGAGAAGTCTGAAGACACCACAGAAGAGAAATCCTGGCTCTTGGTGACAGATGTATCCTCTGGTGCATGTGGAGATGCGATCCGGACCATTTGTCCCACAGATCCAGTTGGAAGGACCTTGCGTGAAACCTTCCGTACTACAGCGCCTTGTAAGCGGCTACCATCTTTCCCAGAAGGCGAATGCATAGATGCACCGATATCCGAGTTGGTTTTAGAACATCCCGCAGCACCGACTGGATTACCAATGCCTTTTCCAATGGAAGGAATACCTTCTGTGCCTCCGTATCCAGTATCATCCCCAAGGAATGGAAGCCTCAGTGTTGGTTCCAGGTGAGATATTGGTAGGTTCAGAATCCACCCATGATCCCGGAGTAGTCGAGTTAAGAGGGCAATGTTGTCCAAAAACTGCTCCCTGGATGGTGCTTTTATCAGCAGATCGTCCAGGTACGGGATTATGTTTACTCCCTGCTTGCGGAGGAGAACCATCATCTCTGACATTACTTTGGTGAACACCCTCGGTGCTGTGGAGAGGCCATATGGCAGGGCCTGAAACGGTTAGTGACAGTCATGTAATGCAAACCTTACATAAGCCTGATGAGGTGGCCAAATTGGGATATGAAGGTACGCATCCTTGATATCCAGAGACACCAAGAATTCCCCTTCCTCCAGACCTGAGATCACCTCTCTCAGAGACTCCATCTTGAATTTGAACACCCGTAAATACGGGTTCAGTGACTTGAGGTTTAAAATGGGTCTTACCGAACCATCCGGTTTCGGTACCACAAACAAGTTGGAATAATAACTTTTGTTCTGTAGCTAAGGTGGAACTGGAACAATGACCTGACTCTGTACCAGTTTTTGATTTGCAGGCTGTAAAATTATACTTGCCTCCTGAGAAGCTGGTAAGCCTGATTTGAAGAATCTGTGAGGTGGGAGTTCCTGAAACTCCAGTCTGTACCCCTGGGCGATGAGCTCTTTGACCCAGGGATCCTGTCATGATGTCGCCCATATGTGATTGAAATCTCTTAATCAGGCTCCCACCTGCCTGTCTTCCAGGCAGTGCAGTCCACCGTCATGCTGAGAGTTCTGTTCCTGTGAACCTGCAGTTGCTTGTTTTCTGGGATTACCTCTATTGCCTTTGAAGGCTGTAGAACCACCTTTGGTTTTATTTTTAAATTTTACTGTCCAAAAAGACTGCACAGTTGGAGCAGAGTAGGTCTTGCTAGCTGGGACGGGGAGGGGGGGGGGGTTGCGGAAGGAAGGTATGTAGACTTTCCTGGCGTAGCCTTGGATATCCACGTATCCAGTTCATCTCCAAACAGGGCCTCACCTGTGAATGGTAGGCTTTCCTCACCTTTTCTGGAATCCGCATCCGCAGTCCACTGAGGAAGCCATAGGCCCCTGCGTGCTCACACTGCCATGGCATGTGCATGGAGCAAGCCTCTCTCTTTTATGGCCTCCACCATAAAATTTGCAGAGTCCTGTATATGCTGTAGAAGTAAAACTATCTCCCCTCTGGGTAAGGAATCTAACCCCTCAATTAGGTTATCTGACTATTTTACAATGGCCCTAGTGATCCATGCACAAGCTATAGAGGGTCTTTGGGCCACCCCCGCAGCTGTGTACAGAGATTTGAGAGTGGTCTCAATCTTGCGGTCAGCCGTGTCCTTTAAGGAGGGACAGGTAAGATTATCTTACGTGACAACCGAGATACCGATGCATCAACAATCGTGTGTTTTCCCATTTTTTTCTATCATCCTGAGGGAAAGGGAAGAATGCCAGTAACCTTTTAGAGATATGAAACTTTTTGTCAGGATTAATCCAAGTTTCTTCACATAGGGAATTTAATTCCTTAGATGCAGGGAAAGTAGCAGAGGATTTGTTTTTACATTAAAGTAAGATTCCTCATCTTCCTCTGTCACTTTGTCAGGAATGTGCAAGACGTCTCTAATAGCTTCTATCAGGGCCTGTATTCCTTGTGACAGAACTGCATCCCCACCTCCCGAGTCCACCTCACCCTCCTCTTCATCCGATACATCATCATCAGTGTTAGCCTGCAGGATTTGGGCCAGTGCATGCTTTTGTGGACAAATGGTAGGGGTCTGAGACGCTGGTATAGACACTGAGGGGTAAATTTACTAAGATGGGAGTTCTATTCAACAAGGGATGTTGCCCATAGCAACCAATCAGATTCAAGGTATTATCTTCTAGACGGTGCTAGATAAATGAGACGTAGAATCTGATTGGTTGCTATAGGCAACATTCCATCTTAAATAGAACTCCCGTCTTAGTAAATGTACCCCTGAATCTCTATTCATCAGGTCATCCACAGACTGCCTTAAGTATTGCGTCTCTTTCTCATTTTGGGACAATTTATGTGAAATATTTGAGATCATCCCTTTTAATGAATCCAACCATACTGGTTTGGACCCACTAGCCTGAGAACGTGTACTATCCTGAGTACACTGTAGTGATCCCCCTGGGGAAGAAAAACACTCTGCCGTGCATGAAACACACTCCTTTGACATTGTAAAATGTGAAAGAACACACCCACACAGGAGAAAGGTTAAAAGCACAGTTAACCCACACAGAGTCCTCTAGGAAGTAGAGATGAGCGGGTTCAGTTTTACTCGGATTTACTCGGGTATTTCGGGTTTTGCTTA
This sequence comes from Pseudophryne corroboree, assembly GCF_028390025.1. Classification (NCBI taxonomy): domain Eukaryota; kingdom Metazoa; phylum Chordata; class Amphibia; order Anura; family Myobatrachidae; genus Pseudophryne; species Pseudophryne corroboree. Next base: position 430,653,930 of record NC_086447.1, on the reverse strand, counting down.
TTGGCTATCCAAAACGCGTGACATCCGTGATCCAATAAGATGCCGTTTCGAGCCCCGAGTAAATCCGAACCCGCACATCTCTACTAGGAAGACACAGAGTATGATGGAGCCAGCCACACCGCACCCTTATAGCTAATGCCAAGCTTAGCTGGGTCGCAAACTAAGTACCCTTAATAGGGCTTAGTATTCTAATATTGCTCCCCCCTTGCTATGACCCCCTGGTACCGCTGAGGTAATCTGGAGTCCTCATGGAGGAGCTGCGCTTTCCTGCCAGTCTGTCTACCTAAGTTGCAGAAGGAAAATGGCGCTGGTGAGCTGCTGGATCCGCTCATAGTGAAGCCCCACCCCTCAATGGAGGGCGGTCTTCCCATTTATTTATTTTTACTGGCTGATGTGATTTTGGTGCTTAACAGTGGGTCAGAGCCCCTATAAGCGCTGTGCCCCTCATAGCGGTGCAGCAATGCTGATCTGAGCCTGAAGACGCAGCCTGCACTCAGAGCTGCGCTCCTACCCTTGTGCTGCCATAATAGCCGGCGACCTGCTAACTGGGACGCCGGCATAGTACTCACAATTCTTCTGGCTCTGTTAGGGGTGGCGGCATGCTGCGGGAATGTACGCTCGCCGTGGTGGGGCTTGCTAATAGATCCCTCAGGAGCTCAGTGTCCTGTCAGCGGGGCACGGGACCATTAACCCTATAGGAAGTTGGGGCCCCCCTCACCCCCTAAGTCTCATGAAGCAGTCAGGGTGGTGCCAAACAGCCCTGTCTGAAAATAACAAACAGAAAATAAATGCAGAAAACTCTTCAGGAGCTTACCTAAGCGTGACCAGCTCCTCTGGGCACATTTTCTAAACTGAGTCTGGTAGGAGGGGCATAGAGGGAGGGGCCAGCGCACAATATCAAATTCTTAAAGTGCCCAAGGCTCCAACTGGACCCGTCTATATACCATGGTACTAAATGGTAGCCTCTAGGACGTTAGAGAAAATAAGAATTTACTCACCGGTAATTCTATTTCTCGTAGTCCGTAGTGGATGCTGGGACTCCGTAAGGACCATGGGGAATAGCGGCTCCGCAGGAGACTGGGCACAACTAAAAGAAAGCTTTAGACTACTGGTGTGCACTGGCTCCTCCCACTATGACCCTCCTCCAGACTTCAGTTAGGATACTGTGCCCGGAAGAGCTGACACAATAAGGAAGGATTTTGAATCCCGGGTAAGACTCATACCAGCCACACCGTATAACTCGTGATACAATACCCAGTTAACAGTATGATAACAACTGAGCCTCTCAACAGATGGCTCAACAATAACCCTTTAGTTAAACAATAACTATATACAAGTATTGCAGACAATCCGCGCTTGGGATGGGCGCCCAGCATCCACTACGGACTACGAGAAATAGAATTACTGGTGAGTAAATTCTTATTTTCTCTGACGTCCTAAGTGGATGCTGGGACTCCGTAAGGACCATGGGGATTATACCAAAGCTCCCAAACGGGCGGGAGAGTGCGGATGACTATGCAGCACCGAATGGGCAAACTCAAGGTCCTCCTCAGCCAGGGTGTCAAACTTGTAGAATTTAGCAAATGTGTTTGACCCCGACCAAGTTGCTGCTCGGCAAAGTTGTAGAGCCGAGACCCCTCGGGCAGCCGCCCAAGAAGAGCCCACCTTCTTTGTGGAATGGGCTTTCACTGATTTAGGATGCGGCAGTCCCGCCGCAGAATGTGCAAGCTGAATCGTACTACAGATCCAGCGAGCAATAGTCTGCTTTGAAGCAGGTGCACCCAACTTGTTGGGCGCATACAGGATAAATAGCGAGTCAGTCTTTCTGACTCCAGCTGTCCTGCAAACATAAATTTTCAGGGCCCTGACTACGTCCAACAACTTGATAGCCTCCAAGTCTTTAGTAGCCGCAGGCACCACGATAGGTTGGTTCAGATGAAAGGCTGATACCACCTTAGGGAGAAATTGGGGACGAGTTCTCAATTCTGCCCTATCCATATGGAAAATCAGATAAGGGCTTTTACATGACAAAGCCGCCAATTCTGATACACGCCTGGCCGAAGCCAAGGCCAACAACATGACCACTTTCCACGTGAGATATTTCAATTCCACGGTTTTAAGTGGCTCAAACCAATGTGACTTTAGGAAATCCAACACCACGTTGAGATCCCAAGGTGCTACTGTAGGCACAAAAGGGGGCTGAATATGCAGCACTCCCTTAACAAAAGTCTGAACTTCAGGCAGTGAAGCCAGTTCTCTCTGGAAGAAAATCGATAGAGCCGAAATCTGGACCTTAATGGAACCCAATTTTAGGCCCATAGTCACCCCTGACTGTAGAAAGTGCAGGAAACGGCCCAGCTGAAATTCTTCCGTTGGGGCCTTCCTGGCCTCACACCACGCAACATATTTACGCCATATGCGGTGATAATGGTTTGCGGTTACTTCTTTCCTAGCTTTAATCAGCGTAGGAATGACTTCCTCCGGAATGCCCTTTTCCTTCAGGATCCGGTGTTCAACCGCCATGCCGTCAAACGCAGCCGCGGTAAGTCTTGGAACAGACAGGGCCCCTGCTGCAGCAGAGGCCATGGGTCCTCTGATATCATTTCTTGAAGTTCCGGGTACCAAGCTCTTCTTGGCCAATCCGGAACAATGAGTATAGTTCTTACTCCTCTTCTCCTTATTATCCTCAGTACCTTTGGTATGAGAGGAAGAGGAGGGAACACATAAACCGACCGGTACACCCACGGTGTCACGAGAGCGTCCACAGCTACCGCCTACGGGTCTCTTGACCTGGCGCAATACTTTTCTAGCTTTTTGTTGAGGCGGGACGCCATCATGTCCACCTGTGGCCTTTCCCAACGGTTTACAATCATTTGGAAGACTTCTGGATGAAGTCCCCACTCTCCCGGGTGGAGGTCGTGCCTGCTGAGGAAGTCTGCTTCCCAGTTGTCCACTCCCAGAATGAACACTGCTGACAGTGCTAACACGTGATTTTCCGCCCATCGGAGAATCCTTGTGGCTTCTGCCATCGCCGTCCTGCTTCTCGTGCCGCCCTGTCGGTTTACATGGGCGACCGTCGTGATGTTGTCTGACTAGATCAGTACCGGCTGGTTTTGAAGCAGGGGTTTTGCCTGACTTAGGGCATTGTAAATGGCCCTCAGCTCCAGAATATTTATGTGCAGGGAAGTCTCCTGACTTGACCATAGTCCTTGGAAGTTTCTTCCCTGTGTGACTGCCCCCCAGCCTCGAAGGCTGGCATCCGTGGTCACCAGGACCCAGTCCTGTATGCCGAATCTGCGGCCCTCTTGAAGATGAGCACTCTGCAGCCACCACAGCAGAGACACCCTTGTCCTTGGAGACAGGGTTATCAGCCGATGCATCTGAAGATGCGATCCGGACCACTTGTCCAACAGGTCCCACTGAAAGGTTCTTGCATGGAACCTGCCGAATGGAATTGCTTCGTAGGAAGCTACCATCTTTCCCAGGATCCGCGTGCAGTGATGCACCGACACCTGTTTTGGTTTTAGGAGGCCTCTGACTAGAGATGACAGCTCCTTGGCTTTCTCCTCCGGGAGAAACACTTTTTTCTGTTCTGTGTCCAGAACCATTCCCAGGAACAGTAGACGAGTCGTAGGGACCAGCTGTGACTTTGGAATATTTAGAATCCAGCCGTGCTGTTGTAGCACCTCCCGAGATAGTGCTACCCCGACCAACAACTGCTCCCTGGACCTCGCCTTTATCAGGAGATCGTCCAAGTACGGGATAATTAAAACTCCCTTCTTTCGAAGGAGTATCATCATTTCGGCCATTACCTTGGTAAAAGACCCTCGGAGCCGTGGATAGACCGAACGGCAACGTCTGGAATTGGTAATGACAATCCTGTACCACAAATCTGAGGTACTCCTGGTGAGGATGGTAAATGGGGACATGCAGGTAAGCATCCTTGATGTCCAGTGATACCATGTAATCCCCCTCGTCCAGGCTTGCAATAACCGCCCTGAGCAATTCCATCTTGAACTTGAATTTTTTTATATATGTGTTCAAGGATTTCAAATTTAAAATGGGCCTCACCGAACCGTCCGGTTTCGGTACCACAAACATTGTGGAATAGTAACCCCGTCCTTGTTGAAGTAGGGGCACCTTTACTATCACCTGTTGTGAATACAGCTTGTGAATTGCCTGTAACACTGCCTCCCTGCCTGAGGGAGTGGTTGGTAAGGCAGATTTGAGGAAACGGCGGGGGGGAGACGTCTCGAATTCCAGCTTGTACCCCTGAGATACTACCTGAAATATCCAGGGATCCACCCGTGAGCGAGCCCACTGATTGCTGAAATATTTGAGACGGGTCCCCACTGTACCTGGCTCCGCCTGTGGAGCCCCAGCGTCATGCTGTGGACTTAGAGGAAGCGGGGGAGGACTTTTGCTCCTGGGAACTGGCTGTATGCTGCAGCTTTTTCCCTCTACCTCTGCCTCTGGGCAGAAAGGACGCGCCCTTAACCCGCTTGCCCCTATTGGGCCGAAAGGACTGTACCTGATAATGCGGTGCTTTCTTTGGCTGTGAGGGAACATGGGGTAAAAATGTAGACTTCCCAGCTGTTGCTGTGGAAACGAGGTCCGAGAGACCATCCCCGAACAACTCCTCACCCTTATAAGGCAGAACTTCCATGTGCCTTTTAGAATCTTCATCTCCTGTCCACTGCCGAGTCCATAACCCTCTCCTGGCAGAAATGGACATTGCACTAATTTTGGATGCCAGCCGGCAAATATCCCTCTGTGCATCCCTCATATATAAAAGTGCGTCTTTAATATGCTCTACGGTTAGCAATATAGTGTCCCTGTCTAGGGTATCAATATTTTCCGACAGGGAATCTGACCACGCAGCTGCAGCACTGCACATCCATGCTGAAGCAATAGCTGGTCTCAGTATAACACCTGTGTGTGTATATATAGACTTCAGGATAGCCTCCTGCTTTCTATCAGCAGATTCCTTCAGGGCGGCCGTATCCGGAGACGGTAGTGCCACCTTCTTTGACAAGCGTGTGAGCGCTTTATCCACCCTAGGGGATGTTTCCCAACGTGCCCTATCCTCTGGCGGGAAAGGGTACGCCATTAGTAACCTCTTAGAAATTACCAGTTTCTTATCAGGGGAAGCCCACGCTTCTTCACACACTTCATTTAACTCCTCAGATGGAGAAAAAGCTACTGGTAGTTTTTTCTCTCCAAACATAATACCCTTTTTTGTGGTACCGGGGGTAACATCAGAAATGTGCAACACATTTTTCATTGCCTCAATCATGTAACGTGTGGCCCTACTGGAAGTTACATTAGTCTCATAGTCGTCGACACTGGAGTCAGTATCCGTGTCGACATCTGTGTCTGCCATCTGAGGTAGCGGGCGTTTTAGAGCCCCTGATGGCTTTTGAGACACCTGGGCAGGCACAGGCTGAGAAGCCGGCTGTCCCACAATTGGTATGTCGTCAAACCTTTTATGCAAGGAGTCGACAATGTCGCGTAATTCCTTCCACAGCACCATCCACTCAGGTGTCGACCCCGCAGGGGGTGACATCACATTTATCGGCATCTGCTCCGCCTCCACATAAGCCTCCTCATCAAACATGTCGACACAGTCGTACCGACACACCGCATACACACTGGGAATGCTCTGACTGAGGACAGGACCCCACAAAGCCCTTTGGGGAGACAGAGAGAGAGTATGCCAGCACACACCAGAGCGCTATATAACACAGGGATCCCACTATAAATGAGTGTTTTTCCCTTATAGCTGCTTATATTATATATTTACTGCGCCTAAATTTAGTGCCCCCCCCTCTCTTTTTTTACCCTTCTGTAGCTTGTCGACTGCAGGGGAGAACCAGGGAGCTTCCTTCCAGCGGAGCTGTGAGGGAAAAATGGCGCCAGTGTGCTGAGTGAGATGGCCCCGCCCCTTTTCCGGCTGACTTCTCCCGCTTTTTCTGGAATTCTGGCAGGGGTATTTTTACACCTATATAGCCTTCCTGACTATATATGGTGTAGATTTGCCAGCCAAGGTGTCTTATATTGCCCTCAGGGCGCCCCCCCCCCAGCGCCCTGCACCCATCAGTGACCGGAGTGTGAGGTGTGCATGAGGAGCAATGGCGCACAGCTGCAGTGCTGTGCGCTACCTTGTTGAAGACAGAAGTCTTCTGCCGCCGATTTTCAGGAACACTTCTTGCTTCTGGCTCTGTAAGGGGGCCGGCGGCGCGGCTCCGGGACCGAACAGCGAGGTCGGGTCCTGTGGTCGATCCCTCTGGAGCTAATGGTGCCCAGTAGCCTAAGAAGCCCAAGCTACCACCAGTTAGGTAGGTTTGCTTCTTCTCCCCCTTAGTCCCTCGTTGCAGTGAGTCTGTTGCCAGCAGATCTCACTGTAAAATAAAAAACCTAAATATACTTTCTTTCTAGGAGCTCAGGAGAGCCCCTAGTGTGCATCCAGCTCAGCCGGGCACAAGATTCTAACTGAAGTCTGGAGGAGGGTCATAGTGGGAGGAGCCAGTGCACACCAGTAGTCTAAAGCTTTCTTTTAGTTATAAGAAAAAGAAAAAAACACTCGGCGCTGACTTTAACAAGGAATCTCCTGTAATAAACCACTAGTTTTCCAGATATGCTGCAGCTCTATCAAGGAGATCACTGAATCTCCCAAAAAGTAATAAAAACCACCAAATAAATATTAAATAAAGCGCTGCATAACCGGAATCACTTCGTGTTTTTTTATTCACACAACATTAAGACAAATGACATACATATAACACACACACACATAGACCCGGCCAGTATTAAAATTACCTTAAATTGATTAGTAATACTCATTAACCCATCAATACCCAACTTCACAACATACCCTTTTATTCCAATTAGGACCTATCAATGATGCATCACTGGTATGTTAATCAATTGATAACATGCATATGATTTAAACTGCGGGGCCCCTTATGGCTATAACTTAACCCTCAATTGCTTTACAGTATAAATGCAACTGGACTATAATCGTCCACAATATGTGACATCCAATGTTCAGTCACAGTTGTGTCCATATAAACAGATGAAAGGACTTTAAGCACATGTGCATCCAGATATTTAGGTTAGTTGATTAGTTGATTAGTGTAGAAGCAATGTTCATAACCTAGGTTAATCCACGTTTGGTAAATAAAGTCACTATAATCCACTGCAATCAACATGGGCATGCAACCATATTTATATACTGCCCTCTAGCTAGGGCTCTCATGAACTATCCTGGACACTGGTTACTGGGCGGGCTTGTTTAATAGGAATTCTCACCGACCAGCTGATTGTATACTGGATCAGAGTCTCCGCAGCCGACTCCTTCTTTGATTCCCGCCACACCTCAGGTAGTATATAAATATGGTTGCATGCCCATGTTGATTGGATGGATGCACATGTGCTTAAAGTCCTTTCATCTGTTTATATGGACACAACTATGACTGAACATTGGATGTCACATATTGTGGACGATTATAGTCCAGTTGCATTTATACTGTAAAGCAATTGAGGGTTAAGTTATAGCCATAAGGGGCCCCGCAGTTAATCAATTGATAACATGCATATGATTTAACATACCAGTGATGCATCATTGATAGGTCCTAATTGGAATAAAAGGGTATGTTGTGAAGTTGGGTATTGATGGGTTAATGAGTATTACTAATCAATTTAAGGTAATTTTAATACTGGCCGGGTCTATGTGTGTGTGTGTTATATGTATGTCATTTGTCTTAATGTTGTGTGAATAAAAAAACACGAAGTGATTCCGGTTATGCAGCGCTTTATTTAATATTTATTTGGTGGTTTCTTTTAGTTATGCCCAGTCTCCTGCGGAGCCGCTATTCCCCATGGTCCTTACGGAGTCCCAGCATCCACTTAGGACGTCAGAGAAAGTATATTTTCCTCACTCTTGCCGCTCTTAAACATGATAAATAAATCACACATCTTTACAGTGTTACTACACGATTTGTGACTGCAATCACTTTAGCACAATCCGACCTTACCCTGCTTTGCACCAGCACTGAGGATCAGAATATACAGAAAAACTGACCTAGTAAAGTCAGCAATCACACTAGCAATCAGTCACAGGTTATACATTAGTATAATAAGCCATATGAACACATAATGAACTACAAATACATTTCAAGTATGTAGGAAAAACATATTATTACATTACCTTGCATAGAAGTTTTAACCGTATTCAGTCGCACAACGAAGGAAAACAGCAGCAATAGTTTACAAACTCATATGCATGAAGCACTTATCTAACTATTCGTACTCACAAGGTAGATAGAGACTCAGTGCTGTATTGCCCGGTTCAGGAGAGTGGAATAACAGGGAGACTTCACCCCACTTCAAGGATCGATCAATACGTTAGCAAACGCTGAGTGGATCCAGACGCTATTAGTGTACACACTCGCCCCGTGAACCTAGAGTGAACACTGACGCACCAGTCACACAGCTGCCAATGCTGCGAATGGGTCCTTTTAGATACAAAGCGTCTCAGACGGAAGCGGGAACTCCGTTCATGGTGGGAAACTCTGAGGAAACTGGTCATGAACCAGGGGGAGGGACTCCCCACTGCTGACAACAACCCTAGGGATCGCGGCCTCATAATATTCCTGGAACCTATGATCCTTAGGGCCTAGCGCTGGTGCACCCTAGGTGGCAGCCGCGTCAGCGACTGTTTGGTAGTCTCCTCCCAAAACAGTGCGGCTGTGTCCGTGTTCCCCCTCTAAGCGGAACAGATTCCTTACCTTATCCCTGTGCTTCTGCCACAGCCTGGTAACGTCTGCTGGACTTGCTAGTACATCCTACACAGAAGCCCGCCGAAACAGCACTGTACACGTGGGTAAGCGCTGTCGCAACCCGGCGGGGAGTTTTTGGAACGACTCTTTCTAAGGTGCGTGTGAGACACTTTTTAGACAAGGACGCTGAAAAAATAGTAAGACTATAAAAATAAGATAGAAAAGCTTATGGCTGCTAAAAACCAGCAGCCTTTTGACCATGGTCCAGCTCCTGCCGCACCAAACAAAAACTGATTTGCCTGAGCCAGGAGCCGGGGATATATGGATGGGCCCGTTGCATGCTGGAAGGAGGAAAGCTTTGACCGATTGGTGCAAATCCGCTGTCGTGTCATCATATTCCAATGTTATCCTGTGGATAACCTGTGGACCCTGCCGGGGAAATGTTTATATACCTTATATTTGTTATGTGTTGTCTTGTACTGTAATGGTGTGTACACATGGTGAGATATTTTCTTACCAATTTGACTATATAGTCAAAATCGTAAGAAAAGTTAGTGCAGATCGCAAGGTGAAAGTCACCTTGCGATCCCGATTCGATGTCGATGCGCGGCCCCACGCGGTCAGCATCGCATAGCCCGAATCTCACCGTGTGCATGGGCCTTTAATCACTGTTCTTGTTTTGTTTATTTATGTACTTTGGGGGCCTTAAGTTGAGACAAATCTGTAAGATTTTGACTATATAGTCAAAATCTTAAGGAAAGTTAGTGCACATCTCAAGGTGTTAGGCAGCTTGCGATACCGATTCGACCCTGATGCGCACTCTCGTGGGGTCGATATCGCAAGGCTAGATAGACTGTGCAGGCAAGTCAATCTTGACTATCAAGTGTACTATCTAGCACAGGGGTGGCCAACCAGTCAGAGGCAAAGAGCCAGAAAAGATATGTAGTCAAGGGTAATAGCCATTATCATGCACACCAAAGGCGCGCATGTAAATATGGGGGCGTGACCTAGTTGTCACAAAGCCACACCCCATTTTAGTGCACACACCTTTCGGTATGACATTTGTAGGAGTAGGACCTTGTGATATAACCCCGTTTTTAGTCATGTTGTACAGTGCCACATACATATAATGCCAAATACATATAAAACCGCCAAAAAATGGGTGCATCCACAGTGCCAGGTACACATATGCCCCCACAGTGGTGCCAGGTACACATATGCCCCACCCACAGTGCCAGGTACACATATGCCCCACCCACAGTGCCATATACATATATGCCTCACAATGCCAGACACATATATGCCCCCAGTGGCAGATACACGTCCCCATAGTGCCAGATACATATATGCCCCCAGTGCCAGATACACATGTCCCCACAGTACTAGATATATATACCGTATATACTCGAGTATAAGCCGAGTTTTTCAGCACATTTTTTGTGCTGAAAAAGTTCCCCCTCGGCTTATACTCGAGTGATGCTCCGGAGCAGAGCGTAGAGAGCTCTGGGAAGGAGGGAAGGAGGAGGAGGGAGGGGGACACGGGAGCCGCAGCAGCGCACTGTAATTGGTGCATCAATCAGTGACGCTGCTGCAGCCGTCCGTCTCCCTCTCCCTGCTCGCTGAAGCACCGCCGCGCCGCCCGCCTCCTCAGCCGCTGCAGACTTTCCTGTATGACCTAAGGCCGGCCACCGATGCCCGCACCGCCTGCTGCTGCCCGCATTCCGCTGCCCCTTCATTCGTTTACACATAGCCCGTCAATGGTGAGTAGAGACAGGCGGCGGCAGTGGGGGGGTGGGGGGGGGGTTGGGGGCTGTGCATATCTGGCACCATGAGGGTATATCTGGCACTGTGAGGGCATATCTGGCACTGTGGGGGAATGTGTAGCACTGTGGGGGCATATCTGGCACCGTGGGGAAAATCTGGCAGTATGAGGGCATATCTGGCACTGTGGGGGCACATGTAGCACTGTGGGGGTATATCTGACACCGTGGGGGAATATCTGGCAGTATGGCACTGTGGGGGCATATCTGGCACTGTGGGGGCATATCCGGCACTGTGGGGGCATATCTGGCACTATGAGGGCATATCTGGCACTGTGGGGGCATATCTGGCACTGTGGGGGCATATCTGGCAATGTGGGGGCATATCTGGCACTGAGGGCTGTGTACGGCTAGACTTGCATTTCCCACCCTAGGCTTATACTCGAGTCAATAAGTTTTCCCAGTTTTTTGGGGTGAAATTAGGTGCCTCGGCTTATATTCGGGTCGACTTATACTCGAGTATATACGGTATATATGCGCCCCACAGTACCAGATACATATATGCCCCACAGTGCCAGATACATATATGCCCCACAGTGCCAGATACATATATGCCCCACAGTGCCAGATACATATATGCCCCACAGTGCCAGATACATATATGCCCCACAGTGCCAGATACATATATGCCCCACAGTGCCAGATACACATATGCCCCACAGTGCCAGATACACATATGCCCCACAGTGCCAGGATCCTGGGCAATCCCAGCCATGCCTGCGGGGTCGGACCAGATTGAATGTGCAGCACATTCAATCTGGAGGATCCGATCCAATGCTCACGGGAACGAGCATCAGATCGGATTGGAAACGCCTCCAAAATGCCCGCTTTCATCCGATATATCAGGCCGAATGCCCGAAATCGGATGAAATCGGGCATTATCGTCCTAGTGTATGGGGCCCTTTAGATTTGGGTGAGGTGTGTTCAAACTGAAATCTTAATTGCAGTGTAAAAATAAAGCAGCCAGTATTTACCATGCACAGAAACAATATAACCCACCCAAAACTAAAATAAGATTTTACTCACCGGTAAATCTATTTCTCGTAGTCCGTAGTGGATGCTGGGACTCCGTAAGGACCATGGGGAATAGCGGCTCCGCAGGAGACTGGGCACAACTAAAGAAAGCTTTAGGACTACCTGGTGTGCACTGGCTCCTCCCACTATGACCCTCCTCCAGACCTCAGTTAGGATACTGTGCCCGGAAGAGCTGACACAATAAGGAAGGTTTTTGAATCCCGGGTAAGACTCATACCAGCCACACCAATCACACCGTATAACTCGTGATACTATACCCAGTTAACAGTATGAAATATAACTGAGCCTCTCAACAGATGGCTCAACAATAACCCTTTAGTTAGGCAATAACTATAAACAAGTATTGCAGACAATCCGCACTTGGGATGGGCGCCCAGCATCCACTACGGACTACGAGAAATAGATTTACCGGTGAGTAAAATCTTATTTTCTCTGACGTCCTAAGTGGATGCTGGGACTCCGTAAGGACCATGGGGATTATACCAAAGCTCCCAAACGGGCGGGAGAGTGCGGATGACTCTGCAGCACCGAATGAGCAAACTCTAGGTCCTCCTCAGCCAGGGTATCAAACTTGTAGACTCTTGCAAAAATGTTTGAACCCGACCAAGTAACAGCTCGGCAAATTTGTAAAGCCGAGACCCCTCGGGCAGCCGCCCAAGAAGAGCCCACTTTCCTTGTGGAATGGGCTTGTACAGATTTAGGGTGCGGCAGTCCAGCCGCAGAATGTGCAAGTTGAATCGTGCTACAGATCCAGCGAGCAATAGTCTGCTTAGAAGCAGGAGCACCCAGCTTGTTGGGTGCATACAGGATAAATAGCGAGTCAGTTTTCCTGACTCCAGCCGTCCTGGAAACATACTTTTCAGGGCCCTGACTACGTCCAGTAACTTGGAATCCTCCAAGTCCCAAGTAGCCGCAGGCACCACAATAGGTTGGTTCACATGAAAAACTGATACCACCTTAGGAAGGAATTGGGAACGAGTCCACAATTCCGCCTTATCCATACAAAAAAAAAATCAGATAAGGGCTTTTGCATGACAAAGCCGCCAATTCTGATACACGCCTGGCCGACGCCAAGGCCAAATGCATGACCACTTTCCACGTGAGGTATTGTAACTCCACGGATTTAAGTGGCTCAACCCAATGCGACTTCAGGAAATCCAACACCACGTTGAGATCCCACGGTGCCACTGGAGGCACAAACGGGGGCTGACTATGCAGCACTCCCTTAACAAAAGTCTGAACTTCAGGCAGTGAAGCCAGTTCTATTTTGGAAGAAAATCGATAGAGCCGAAATCTGGACCTTAGTGGAACCCAATTTTAGGCCCATAGTCACCCTGACTGTAGGAAGTGCAGAAATCGACCTAGCTGAAATTCCTCCTTTGGGCCTTCCTGGCCTCACAGCACACAACATATTTCCGCCATATGCGGTGATAATGGTTTGCGTTCACTTCTTTCCTAGCTTTAATTAGCGTAGGGATAACTTCCTCCGGAATGCCCTTTTCCTTCAGGATCCGGCGTTCAACCGACATGCCGTCAAACGCAGCCGCGGTACGTCTTGGAAAAGACAGGCCCCCTGCTGCAGCAGGTCCTGTCTGAGCGGCAGAGGCCATGGGTCCTCTGAGATCATTTCTTGGAGTTCTGGGTACCAAGCTCTTCTTGGCCAATCCGGAACAATGAGTATAGTTCTTACTCCTCTCCTTCTTATTATTCTCATTACCCTGGGTAAGAGAGGCAGAGAAGGGAACACATACACCGACTGGTACACCCACGGTGTTACCAGAGCGTCCACAGCTATCGCCTGAGGGTCCCTTGACCTGGCGCAATATCTTTGTAGCTTTTTGTTGAGGCGGGACGCCATCATGTCCACCTGTGGCCTTTCCCAACGGTGTACAATCATTTGGAAGACTTCTGGATGAAGTCCCCACTTTCCCGGGTGGAGGTCGTGTCTGCTGAGAAAGTCTGCTTCCCAGTTGTCCACTCCGGGAATGAACACTGCTGACAGTGCTAACACATGATTTTCCGCCCATCGGAGAATCCTTGTGGCATCTGCCATCGCCATCCTGCTTCTTGTGCCGCCCTGTCGGTTTACATGAGCGACCGCCGTGATGTTGTCTGACTAGATCAGCACCGGCCGGTGTTGAAGCAGGGGTCTAGCCTGACTTAGGGCATTGTAAATGGCCCTTAGTTCCAGAATATTTATGTGTAGGGAAGTCTCCTGACTTTTCCATAGTCCTTTGAAGTTTCTTCCCTGTGTGACTGCCCCCCAGCCTCGAAGGCTGGCATCCGTGGTCACCAGGACCCAGTCCTGTATGCCGAATCTGCGGCCCCCTAGAAGATGAGCACTCTGCAGCCACCACAACAGCGACACCCTGGCCCTTGGAGACAGGGTTATCCGCCGATGCATCTGAAGATGCAACCCGAACCACTTGTCCAACAGATCCCACTGGAAGATCCTTGCATGGGACCTGGCGAATGGAATTTCTTCGTAAGAAGTTACCATCTTTCCCAGGGCTCGCGTGCATTGATGCACCGACACCTGTATTTGTATTAGGAGGTCTCTGTCTAGAGACGACAACTCCTAGGACTTCTCCGGGAGAAACCCTTTTTATCCTGTTCTGTGTCCAGAACCATACCCAGGAACAGTAGACGCGTCTTAGGGACCAGCTGCGACTTTGGAATATTCAGAATCCAGCCGTGCTGTTGTAGCACTTCCCGAGATAGTGCTACTCCGAAGAACAACTGCTCCCTGGACCTCGCCTCTATAAGGAGATCGTCCAAGCACGGGATAATTATTTCGGCGATTACCTTGGTAAATACCTTCGGTGCCGGGGACAGACCAACGGCAACGTCTGGAATTGGTAATGACCATCCTGTACCACAATTTTGAGGTACTCCTGGTGAAGAGGGTAAATAGGGACATGCAGGTAAGCATCCTTGATGTCCAGTGATACCATGAAATTCTCCAGGCTTGCAATAATCGCCCTGAGCGATTCCATTTTGAACTTGAACCTTCGTATATAAGTGTTCAAGGATTTCAATTTTAGAATGGGTCTCACCGAACCGTCTGGTTTCGGTACCACAACATTTTGGAATAGTAATCCCGGCCTTGTTGAAGGAGGGGTACCTTGAATTCACCTGCTGGAAGTACAGCTTGTGAATTGCCGCCAGTACTACCTCCCTTTGTCCGAGGGCAGCAGGCAAGGCTGATGTGAGGTAACGGCGAGGGGGAGTCGCCTCGAACTCCAGCCTGTATCCCTGTGATACTACTTGCAGAACCTAGGGATCCACCTGTGGGGCAAGCCCACTGGTCCCTGAAGTTCCCGAGACGCGCCCCCACCGCACCTGTCTCCACCTGTGGAGCCCCAGCGTCATGCGGTGGACTCAGAGGAAGCGGGGGAAGATTTTTGATCCTGGGAACTGGCTGTCTGGTGCAGCTTTTTCCTTCTTCCCTTGTCTCTGTGCAGAAAGGAAGTGCCTTTGACCCGCTTGCTTTTCTGAAGCCGAAAGGACTGTACCTGAAAATACGGTGCTTTCTTAGGCTGTGAAGAAACCTGAGGTAAAAAAAATTCTTCCCAGCTGTTGCTGTGGATACGAGGTCCCAGAGACCATCCCCAAACGATTCCTCACCCTTATAAGGCAGAATCTCCATGTGCCTTTTAAAGGCAGCATCACCTGTCCACTGCCGGGTCTCTAATACCCTCCTGGCAGAATGGACATTGCATTAATTCTGGATGCCAGCCGGCAAATATCCCTCTGTGCATCCTTCATATATAAGACGACGTCTTTAATACGTTCTATGTTAGCAAAATATTATCCCTGTCTAGGGTATTAATATTATCTGACAGGGTATCAGACCACGCTGCAGCAGCACTATTTATGCTGAGGCAAACGCAGGTCTCAGTATAGTACCTGAGTGTGTATATACAGACTTCAGGATAGTCTCCTGCTTTTTATCAGCAGGCTCCTTCAAAGTGGCCGTATCCCAAGACGGCAGTGCCACCCTTTTTTGACAAACGTGTGAGCGCCTTATCCACCCTAGGGGATATCTCCCAACGTGACCTATCCTCTGGCGGGAAAGGGTACGCCAGCAGTAACTTTTTATAAATTACCATTTTCTTATCGGGGGAACCCACGCTCTTTACACACTTCATTCACTCATCTGATGGGGGAACAAAACACTGGCTGCTTTTTCTCCCCAAACATAAAACCCCTTTTATGTGGTACTTGGGTTCATGTCAGAAATGTGTAACACATTTTTCATTGCCAAGATCATGCAACGGATGTTCCTAGTGGATTGTGTATATGTCTCAACCTCGTCGACACTGGAGTCAGACTCCGTGCCGACATCTGTGTCTGCCATCTGAGGTAACGGGCGTTTTTTGAGCCCCTGATGGCCTTTGAGACGCCTGGGCAGGCGCAGGCTGAGAAGCCGGCTGTCCCACAGCTGTTACGTCATCCAGCCTTTTATGTAAGGAGTTGACATTGTCGGTTAATACCTTCCACCTATCCATCCACTCTGGTGTCGGCCCACAGGGGGCGACATCCCATTTATCGGCCTCTGCTCCGCCTCCACGTAACCTTCTTCATCCAACATGTTGACACAGCCGTACCGACACACCGCACACACACAGGGAATGCTCTGACTGAGGACAGGACCCCACAAAGTCCTTTGGGGAGACAGAAAGAGAGTATGCCAGCACACACCAGAGCGCTATATAATGCAGGGATTAACACTATAACTGAGTGATTTTTCCCCCAATAGCTGCTTGTATACACATATTGCGCCTAAATTTAGTGCCACCCCTCTCTTTTTAACCCTTTGAGCCTGAAAACTACAGGGGAGAGCCTGGGGAGCTGTCTTCCAGCTGCACTGTGAAGAAAAAATGGCGCCAGTGTGCTGAGGGAGATAGCCCCGCCCCTTTTTCGGCGGACTTTTCTCCCGCTTTTTTCATGGATTCTGGCAGGGGTAATTTATCACATATATAGCCCTGGGACTATATATTGTGATGATTTGCCAGCCAAGGTGTATTATATTGCCCTCAGGGCGCCCCCCCCAGCGCCCTGCACCCATCAGTGACCGGAGTGTGAGGTGTGCATGAGGAGCAATGGCGCACAGCTGTAGTGCTGTGCGCTACCTTGTTGAAGACAGAAGTCTTCTGCCGCCGATTTTCCGGACTCTTCATGCTTCTGGCTCTGTAAGGGGGACGGCGGCGCGGCTCCGGGAACGAACACCAAGGTCGGGTCCTGCGGTCGATCCCTCTGGAGCTAATGGTGTCCAGTAGCCTAAGAAGCCCAAGCTACCACCAGTTAGGTAGGTTCGCTTCTTCTCCCCTTAGTCCCTCGCTGCATTGAGTCTGTTGCCAGCAGATCTCACTGTAAAATAAAAAACCTAAATATACTTTCTTTCTAGGAGCTCAGGAGAGCCCCTAGTGTGCATCCAGCTCAGCCGGGCACAAGAATCTAACTGAGGTCTGGAGGAGGGTCTTAGTGGGAGGAGCCAGTGCACACCAGGTAGTCCTAAAGCTTTCTTTAGTTGTGCCCAGTCTCCTGCAGAGCCGCTATTCCCCATGGTCCTTACGGAGTCCCAGCATCCACTTAGGACGTCAGAGAAATCTCATTGCTCATGTTACATCTGCCCCACCTGCAGCGCAACACGGTTTTTCCCAATTGCTAACTATTTTGGTTTAACAACTCTGAATAACCCCCTTTTGTTAGGCGCTGCAGAATCCTTGTGGTGCCATATTGCCATTTCATATAGAGAACGTAAAAATGACTATAATAAGTATATTCAGACTTTGAATTGTATCCTTAACATTGGTAACATTCTAAATGCCTGACCCAAAGACTTTCAAAAATATACATTGCGAGTTATGCACATTTTCAATGATTAGGTTCGCAAATTTAGAATGTAAGCTTTAATGAGCAGATTCCTCTTCCCTCATGTGCCTACTTCTCTTACTTAGAATAAATAAGATTTTACTCACCGGTAAATCTATTTCTCGTAGTCCGTAGTGGATGCTGGGAACTCCGTAAGGACCATGGGGAATAGCGGCTCCGCAGGAGACTGGGCACAACTAAAGAAAGCTTTAGGTCACCTGGTGTGCACTGGCTCCTCCCACTATGACCCTCCTCCAAGCCTCAGTTAGGACACTGTGCCCGGACGAGCTGACATAATAAGGAAGGATTTTGAATCCCGGGTAAGACTCTTACCAGCCACACCAATCACACCGTATAACTCGTGATACTATACCCAGTTAACAGTATGAAATATAACTGAGCCTCTCAACAGATGGCTCAACAATAACCCTTTAGTTAGGCAATAACTATATACAAGTATTGCAGACAATCCGCACTTGGGACAGGCGCCCAGCATCCACTACGGACTACGAGAAATAGATTTACCGGTGAGTAAAATCTTATTTTCTCTGACGTCCTAGTGGATGCTGGGAACTCCGTAAGGACCATGGGGATTATACCAAAGCTCCCAAACGGGCGGGAGACTGCGGATGACTCTGCAGCACCGAATGAGAGAACTCCAGGTCCTCCTCAGCCAGGGTATCAATTTTGTAGAATTTAGCAAACGTGTTTGCCCCTGACCAAGTTGCAGCTCGGCAAAGTTGGAAAGCCGAGACTCCTCGTGCAGCTGCCCAAGATGAGCCCACCTTCCTTGTGGAATGGGCTTTTACAGATTTTGGCTGCGGTAGTCCAGCCGCAGAATGCGCCAGCTGAATTGTGCTACAAATCCAGCAAGCAATAGTCTGCTTAGAAGCAGGAGCACCCAGTTTGTTGGGTGCATACAGGATAAACAGCGAGTCAGTTCTCCTGACTCTAGCCGTCCTGGAAACATATATTTTCAGGGCCCTGACTACGTCCAGTAACTTGGAATCCTCCAAGTCCCTAGTAGCCGCAGGCACTACAATAGGTTGGTTCAAGTGAAAAGCTGATACCACCTTAGGGAGAAACTGGGGACGAGTCCTCAATTCTGCCCTATCCATATGGAAAATCAGATAAGGACTTTTATATGACAAAGCCGCCAATTCTGATACACGCCTGGCCGAAGCCAAGGCCAATAACATGACCACTTTCCGCGTGAGATATTTTAGATCCACGGTTTTTAGTGGCTCACACCAATGTGATTTTAAGAAACTCAACACCACGTTGAGAACCCAAGGTGCCACTGGAGGCACAACCGGGGGCTGAACATGCAGCACTCCTTTTACAATGTCTGAACTTCAGGTACTGAAGCTAGTTCTTTCTGGAAGAAAATTGACAGAGCCGAGATCTGTATCTTAATGGAGCCTAATTTTAGGCCCATAGACACTCCTGCTTGTAGGAAATGCAGAAATCGACCTAGTTGAAATTCCTCTGTTGGGGCCTTTTTTGGCCTCACACCAAGCAACATATTTCCGCCATATGCGGTGATAATGTTTTGCAGTTACATCTTTCCTGGCTTGAATCAGCGTAGGAATGACTTCCTCCGGAATGCCCTTTTCCTTTAGGATCCGGCGTTCAACCGCCATGCCGTCAAAACGTAGCCGCGGTAAGTCTTGGAAGAGACAGGGCCCCTGCTGCCGCAGGTCCTGTCTGAGCGGCAGAGGCCATGGGTCCTCTGATATAATTTCTTGAAGTTCTGGGTACCAAGCTCTTCTTGGCCAATCCGGAACCACGAGTATCGTTCTTACTCCTCGCCTTCCTATTATTCTCAGTACCTTTTGTATGAGAGGCAGAGGGGGGGAACACATAAACCGACTGGTACACCCACTGTGTTACCAGAGCGTCCACAGCTATCGCCTGAGGGTCCCTTGACCTGGCGCAATATCTTTTATAGCTTTTTGTTGAGGCGGGACGCCATCATGTCCACCTGTGGCCTTTCCCAATGGTGTACAATCCTTTGGAAGACTTCTGGATGAAATCCCCACTCTCCCGGGTGGAGGTCGTGTCTGCTGAGAAGATCTGCTTCCCAGTCGTCCACTCCGGGAATGAACACTGCTGACAGTGCTAACACATGATTTTCCGCCCATCGGAGAATCCTTGTGGCTTCTGCCATCGCCATCCTGCTTCTTGTGCCGCCCCGTTGGTTTACATGGGCGACTGCCGTGATGTTGTCTGATTGGATCAGTACCGGCTGGTTTTGAAGCAGAGGCCTTGCCTGACTCAGGGCATTGTAAATGGCCCTCAGTTCCAGAATATTTATGTGTAGGGAAGTCACCTGACTTGACCAAAGTCCCTGGAAGTTTCTTCCCTGTGTGACTGCCCCCCAGCCTCAAAGGCTGGCATCCATGGTCACTAGGACCTAGTCCTGTATGCCGAACCTGCGGCCCTCTTGAAGATGGGCACTCTGCAGCCACCACAGTAGAGATACCCTGGTCCTTGAAGACAGGGTTATCAGCCGATGCATCTGAAGATGTGATCCGGACCACTTGTCCAACAGGTCCCACTGAAAAGTTCTTGTATGGAACCTGCCGAATGGGATTGCTTCGTAGGAAGCTACCATTTTTCCCAGGACTCGCGTGCAATGATGCACCGATACCTGTTTTGGCTTCAGGAGGTCTCTGACTAGAGATGACAGCTCCTTGGCTTTCTCCTCCGGGAGAAACACTTATTTCTGTTCTGTGTCCAGAACCATCCCCAGGAACAGTAGACGTGTCGTAGGAACCAGCTGTGACTTTGGACTGTTTAGAATCCAACCGTGCTGTTGTAGCACTTTCCAAAATAGTGCTACCCCGACTAGCAACTGCTCCTTGGACCTTGCCCTCATAAGGAGATTGTCCAAGTACGGTACGGGATAATTAAAACTCCCTTTTTTCGAAGGAGTATCATCATTTCGGCCATTACCTTGGTAAACACCCTCGGTGCCATGTACAGTCCAAACGGCAGTGTCTGGACTTGGTAATGGTAATCCTGTACCACAAATCTGAGGTACTCCTGGCGAGGATGGTAAATGGGGACATGCAGGTAAGCATCCTTGATGTCCCGGGATCCCATGTAATCCAACTCGTCCAGGCTTGCAATAACCGCCCTGAGCGATTCCATCTTGAACTTGAATTTTTTTATGTATGTGTTCAAGGATTTTAAATATAAAATGGGTCACACCGAACCATGCGGTTTCGGTACCCCAAACCGTGTGGAATAGTAACCCCGTCCTTGTTGAAGTAGGGGCACCTTGAGTATTACCTGCTGGGAATACAGCTTATTAATTGCCTCTAGCGCAGCCTCCCTGCCTGAGGGAGCTGTCGGCAAGGCATATTTGAGGAAACGGCGGGGGGGAGACATCTCGAATTCCAGCTTGTACCCCTGAAATACTACTTGAATGAAACAGGGATCCACCTGTGAGCGAGCCCACTGATCGCTGAAATTTTTGAGACGGCCCCCCACCGTACCTGGCTACACCTGTGGAGCCCCCGCGTCATGCTGTGGACTCAGAGGAAGCGAGAGAAGAATTTTGATTCTGGGAACAGGCTGACTGGTGCAGCTTTTTCCCTCTTCCCATGTCTCTGTACAGAAAGGAAGCGCCTTTGACCCGCTTGCTTTTCCGAAGCCGAAAGGACTGTACCTGATAATACAGTGCTTTCTTAGTCTGTGAGGAAACCCGAGGTAAAAATATTTCTTCCCAGCTGTTGCTGTGGATACGAGGTCCCAGAGACCATCCCCAAATAATTCCTCACCCTTATAAGGCAGAATCTCTATGCGCCTTTTAAAGTCAGCATCACCTGTCCAGTGACAGGTCTCTAATACCCTCCTGACAGAATGGACATTACATTCATTTTGGATGCCAGCCGGCAAAATATCCCTCTGTGCATCCCTCATATATAAGACGACGTCTTTAATATGTTCTCATGTTTGACAGGGTCACCGACCACGCTGCAGCAGCACGATCTGCAGGTCTCAGTCTAGTACCTGAGTGTGTAAATACAGACTTCAGGATAGCCTCCTGCTTTTTATCAACAGGTACCTTCAAAGTGGCCGTTCCTAAAACGGCAGTGCCACCTTTTTTGACAACCGTGTGAGCGCCTTATCCACCCTAGGGGATATCTCCCAGCGTAACTTATCCTCTGGCGGGAAAGGGTACGCCATCAGTAACTTTTTAGAAATTACCAGTTTCTTATCGGGGGGAACCCACGCTTTTCACACACTTCATTCATTCATCTGATGGGGGAACAAAACACTGCCTGCTTTTTCTCCCCAACATAAAAACCCATTTTTAGAGGGTTAATGTCAGAAATGTGTAACACATTTTTTTTATTGCCGGGATCAAGTCACGGATGTTCCTAGTGGATTGTGTATATGTCTCAACCTTGTCGACACTGGAGTCAGACTCCGTGTCGACATCTGTGTCTGCCATCTGAGTGAGCGGGCGTTTTTGAGCCCCTGATGGCCTATGAGACGCCTGGGCAGGCGCGGACTGAGAAGCCGGCTGTCCCACAGCTGTTACGTCATCCACCCTTTTATGTAAGGAGTTGACACTGTCGGTTAATACCTTTCACCTAACCATCCACTCTGGTGTCGACCCCACAGGGGGCGACATCACATTTATCGGCATCTGCTCCGTCACCATATAAGCCTCCTCATTAAACATGTCGACACAGCCGTACCGACACACCGCACACACACAGGGAATGCTCTGACTGAGGACAGGACCCCACAAAGCCCTTTGGGGAGACAGAGAGAGAGTATGCCAGCACACACCAGAGCGCTATATAATGTGGGGATTAACACTATAACTGAGTGAAATTTCCCCAATAGCTGCTTGTATATATAATATTGCGCCTAAATTTAGTGCCCCCCCTCTCTTTTTAACCCTTTGAGCCTGAAAACTACAGGGGAGAGCCTGGGGAGCTTTCTTCCAGCTGCACTGTGAAGAGAAAATGGCGCCAGTGTGTCTGAGGGAGATAGCTCCGCCCCTTTTTCGCTGACTTTTCTCCCGCTTTTTTCTGGATTCTGGCAGGGGTATTTACCACATATATAGCCTCTGGGGCTATATATTGTGGTATTTTTGCCAGCCAAGGTGTTTTTATTGCTGCTCAGGGCACCCCCCCCAAGCGCCCTGCACCCTCAGTGACCGGAGTGTGAAGTATGTATGAGGAGCAATGGCGCACAGCTGCAGTGCTGTGCGCTACCTTGGTGAAGACTGATGTCTTCTGCCGCCGATTTTCCGGACCTCTTCTTGCTTCTGGCTCTGTAAGGGGGACGGCGGCGCGGCTCCGGGACCGAACACCAAGGCTGGGCCTGCGGTCGATCCCTCTGGAGCTAATGGTGTCCAGTAGCCTAAGAAGCCCAAGCTGGCTGCAAGCAGGCAAGTTCGCTTCTTCTCCCCTTAGTCCCTCGCTGCAGTGAGCCTGTTGCCAGCAGGTCTCACTGAAAATAAAAAACCTAATTCTATACTTTCTTTCTAGAAGCTCAGGAGAGCCCCTAGTGTGCATCCAACCTCGGCCGGGCACAAAATCTAACTGAGGCTTGGAGGAGGGTCATAGTGGGAGGAGCCAGTGCACACCAGGTGACCTAAAGCTTTCTTTAGTTGTGCCCAGTCTCCTGCGGAGCCGCTATTCCCCATGGTCCTTACGGAGTTCCCAGCATCCACTAGGACGTCAGAGAAATCTTATTTTCAATACTCCCTTTGATGGCACCAAATCCCTCAGTTTTCTGCCACCCTGATACTTATTTCAGTGCTGTTTCCTGAAGTACCTATGTCTATTTACCCTGTACTTGTCCTATATTGTATTGAGTTCTACTAATAATAATAATAATAATAATAATAATAATAATAATAATAATAATAATAAATTGTACCTGCGCTTGAGTCCTTGGATAGTGTATTATCCAACGCACTGTTTACAGATTGGAAGAGATTCATTTTCTGTGTTGGTCCTGCAAAGAAGGACAAAATAGTGAAAATGTCAGTAATGTACTTGCAATGTCAAGGGCAAATGAACATAAGCACAATATTCAGGCAGCAGTCAGTTTTTCGGATGTCTACGTAGTAGAATATTCTGTGGCAAAGTACTAATACTACTGAAACATAGCAATACATAGATGAGAGCAGGCTTAGATGTCCAACTACCATGTTTACAGTTTTATAAGAAGAGGGAAGAGGAAAGAAAAGGCGAAAAAAATAAAAGGAAAAAAAGGAAAAAATAAAACAAATAAGGTAAAAAAAAAAAATATAAGAAAACAATTACTGGACAAATACCAAAGGTTGCCAATGCGCCTAATAAAATCTCTGATGGCCACTAGCTTTAGCCATTCAACTCTAATTTATGACAAGAGAGGCACATCATAACTGCCTAACAGATATGCATTTTTAACTCCCAACTTCTCCTATTTCAGCAGGGACAGGCTTTTCCAGAAAGTGGGTACGGTTATGAATGGTAAGAGTAGGGAAAGGTGTGTGAATTAGAAGAAAAGGGCATCCACTTTTTGAAACTTATGACAGCCATAAGAAAGTGTTGTATGTGAACGGGATACGGTCCTTAGGTTGACCTCACTTGGGTCGACACTCAATAGGTCAACCACTATTGGTCGACATGCATTAGGTCGACAACTGAAAATGGTCGACATGTACATTAGGTTGACATGGCAAAGGTCAACATGAGTTTTTCACAAATTTTTTTCATTTTTTCATACTTTACAATCCACGTGGACTACAATTGGGAATAGTAACCTTGCCCGAAGCATGGCGAGCGAAGTGAGCCATGCGAGGAGACACATTGCACTACCCTACAACCCTAAAAAAAAAAAAAAGTAATAAAACTCATGTCAACCTTCTTCCATGTCAACCTGACAACCTGTTACAGGTGCCGACCCACTGCCTGCCGACCAATAGTGGTCGACCTAAATAGGGTCGACCCAACAAACCCATGCCACCTGAACAGTACTATCTATTATTTTATTTATTTATTTATTTTTTGGGGGGGTCGGTATGTTACCATTACCAATCAGAGAAAGTTTAAGCCTTGGGGGCTTTATGTCAGATTATGCATAACTTCCAACATGATCCAGTCCAGGAAGGACAAAATGCTCTCTGCCTGGATCTCCCTCTTAATATATGATTGGCGTCACCTCTGTTGAACTATTTAATTGGTAAGAAAGGCATTTCAACAACGGTGATTGCAATCAGAATTTAAGATGTCAATCCAGGTAGAGTGTATTTTGTGCCTCCTGCAATGGGTCATGTTGGTATGCATTATATAAAAAAGGATTTTGGTTACCTACCGGTAAATCCTTTTCTCGTAGTCCGTAGAGGATGCTGGGGTCCACATTAGTACCATGGGGTATAGATGGGTCCACCAGGAGCCATTGGCACTTTAAGAGTTTGAGAGTGTGGGCTGGCTCCTCCCTCTATGCCCCTCCTACCAGACTCAGTCTAGAAACTGTGCCCGAGGAGACGGACATCTTCGAGAGAAGGATTTAACACAGATAGTGGCGAGATTCATACCAGCTCACACATACAAGGCACGTCAAGACAACTAGCTTGAAAACCTCAGCAACTGCTGAAACATTACTTACCAAGTAACAATACAGTACATAACTAAACCAAGCTGTACTGAACCATAAAACGGGTGCAGGAAAACGAAGCGCTGTGCGGGCGCCCAGCATCCTCTACGGACTACAAGAAAAGGATTTACCGGTAGGTAACCAAAATCCTATTTTCTCTTACGTCCTAGAGCAGGGGTGGGGAACCTTTTTTCTACCGAGGGCCATTTGGATATTTATAAAATCCTTCGGGGGCCATACAAGTCTGCCCCCGCGCGCGCCAAAAAAATGGGTGTGGCCAGTTAAAATGGGACATGATACACATATGCCCCCAATAGTGCAGTGCCAGATCCACAATTGCCCCCACAGTGCCAGGCATACAAATGCCCCTCACAGTGCCAGGCATACAAATGCCCCTCACAGTGCCAGGCATACAAATGCCCCTCACAGTGCCAGGCATACAAATGCCCCTCACAGTGCCAGGCATGCCAGGTATACAGATGCCCCTCACAGTGCCAGGTATACAGATGCCCCCACAGTGCCAGGTATACAAATGCCCCCCACAGTGCCAGGTATACAGATGCCCCCACAGTGCCAGGTATACAGATGCCCCTCACAGTGCCAGGTATACAGATGCCCCTCACAGTGCCAGGTATACAGATGCCCCCACAGTGCCAGGTATACAAATGCCCCTCACAGTGCCAGGTATACAGATGCCCCCACAGTGCCAGGTATACAAATGCCCCCACAGTGCCCGGTATACAGATGCCCCCACAGTGCCAGGTATACAGATGCCCCCACAGTGCCAGGTATACAGATGCCCCCACAGTGCCAGGTATACAGATGCCCCCACAGTGCCAGGTATACAGATGCCCCCACAGTGCCAGGTATACAGATGCCCCCACAGTGCCAGGTATACAAATGCCCCTCACAGTGCCAGGTATACAGATGCCCCCACAGTGCCAGGTATACAGATGCCCCCACAGTGCCAGGTATACAGATGTCCCCACAGTGCCAGGTATACAGATGTCCCCACAGTGCCAGGTATACAGATGCCCCCACAGTGCCAGGTATACAGATGCCCCCACAGTGCCAGGTATACAGATGACCCCCACAGTGCCAGGTATACAGATGCCCCCCCGTCTCGCCCCCCCCCTCCCGCTTACCGCTCCTTTCGGCGGGTACACGGAGGAGAGCGCGGCTATGTTGGGCGGCGGCTCCTGATTGGCTGCCGGTCCGCGAGCTCTGATTGGCTCACGAACCGGCGGCAGGTTTCAAGTCCTACATGCCGCCGCCGCCCGACAATAGCCGCGCTCTCCTCCTGAGTCCCTGTCCTGACAGCTGAGACACGCTGCCGCCGGACTGTGCGGCGGCGTGTCTCACTTAGAGGAGCGGGTGGGCCGGACCAAACGGCTTCGCGGGCCTTTTACGGCCCGCGGGCCGGAGGTTCCCCACCCCTGTCCTAGAGGATGCTGGGGTCCACATTGGTACCATGGGGATGTACCAAAGCTCCCAGAACGGGAGGGAGAGCGCGGAGGCTCCTGCAAAACTGATTGATGATCTGAAGTTCAGTCAATCAGTTTTGCAGGAGCCTCCGCGCTCTCCCTCCCGTTCTGGGAGCTTTGGTACATCCCCATGGTACCAATGTGGACCCCAACATCCTCTAGGACGTAAGAGAAAATAGGATTTTGGTTACCTACCGGTAAATCCTTTTCTCGTAGTCCGTAGAGGATGCTGGGCGCCCGCCCAGCGCTTCGTTTTCCTGCACCCGTTTTATGGTTCAGTACAGCTTGGTTTAGTTATGTACTGTATTGTTACTTGGTAAGTAATGTTTCAGCAGTTGCTGAGGTTTTCAAGCTAGTTGTCTTGACGTGCCTTGTATGTGTGAGCTGGTGTGAATCTCGCCACTATCTGTGTTAAATCCTTATCTCGAAGATGTCCGTCTCCTCGGGCACAGTTTCTAGACTGAGTCTGGTAGGAGGGGCATAGAGGGAGGAGCCAGCCCACACTCTCAAACTCTTAAAGTGCCAATGGCTCCTGGTGGACCCATCTATACCCCATGGTACTAATGTGGACCCCAGCATCCTCTACGGACTACGAGAAAAGGATTTACCGGTAGGTAACCAAAATCCTATTTTCTCTTACGTCCTAGAGGATGCTGGGGTCCACATTGGTACCATGGGGATGTACCAAAGCTCCCAGAACGGGAGGGAGAGCGCGGAGGCTCCTGCAAAACTGATTGACTGAACTTCAGATCATCAGAGGCCAAAGTATCGAACTTGTAAAACTTTGCAAACGTGTTCGACCCAGACCAATTGCAGCTCGGCAAAGTTGCAATGCCGAGACACCCCGGGCAGCCGCCCAGGAAGACCCCACCTTACGAGTAGAGTGGGCCTTAACAGATTTTGGTCAAGGCAATCCTGCCGTAGAATAAGCGTGCTGGATAGTGAACCTAATCCAGCGAGAGATCGTCTGCTTAGAAGCAGGACATTTAATTTTCTTGGGATCATAAAGGACAAACAAACAGAGAGTCCGATTTTCTGTGACGAGAATTTCTCTTCACATATATCTCCAGAGCCCTCACAACATCCGAGGACTTTGATGTAAATGAGGAGTCAGTAGCCACTGGCACCACAATAGGTTTGGTTGATATGAAATGCCGACACAACCTTCGGAAGAAACTGCTGACGTGTCCGGAGCTCAGCTCTATCTTCGTGGAAGTAAGGACTTTTACAGGATAAAGCCCCCAATTCAAACACACGTCGAGCAGAAGCTAAGGCCAACAACGTGACAGCCTTCCATGTAAGAAATTTGACCTCAACCTCCTGTAGAAGCTCAAACCAATCCAACTGGAGGAATTGCACCACCACGTTAAGGTCACAAGGTGCTGAAGGCGGTACAAAGGGAGGTTGGATGTGCAGAACTCCCTTCAAAAAAGTCTGAACCTCAGGGAGGGCAGCCAATTGTTTCTGGAAGAAAATGGATAGGGCCGAAATCTGGACCTTCACAGATTCCAACCTCAGGCCCATATCCACACCTGCTTGCAGGAAAAGGAGAAAGCGTCCGAGTTGAAACTCCACCGTAGGAAACTTCTAGGATTCACACCGAGAGACATATTTCTTCCAAATACGATGGTAATGTTTAGACGTTATCCCTTTCCTAGCCTGTATCAGGGTAGGAATGACCTTCGTAGGAATGCACTTCCGAGCAAGTATCAGGCGCTCAACTACTATGCCATCAAACGTAGCTGCGGTAAGTCTTGATAGGCGAACGGCCCCTGCTGCAGCAGGTCCTCCCGAAGAGGAAGGGGCCTCGGCTCTTCCTGCAAAAGATTCAGAAGGTCTGCGTACCAAGCCCGCCTTAGCCAGTCTGGAGCAATGAGGATTGCTTGAACTCCTGTTCTCCTTATGAGCTTTAGAACTCTTGGAATGAGTGGAAGTGGTGGAAACATGGTCACAGACTGGAACACCCACAGAGACACCAGGGCGTCCACTGCCACTGCTTGTGGGTCCCTCGACTTGGAACAACAGCGTTGGAGCTTCTTGTTGAGATGAGAGGCCATCATGTCTATTTGGGGTAACCCCCAAAGGTCTGTTAATTCCTTGAACACCTCCGGATGGAGACCCCACTCCCCTGGATGGAGATTGTGTCTGCTGAGGAAGTCTGCTTCCCAGTTGTCCACTCCTGGATTGATGATTGCTGAGAGCGCCAACGCGTGTCTTTCTGCCCAGAGGATGATTCTTGTCACCTCCGACATTACAGCTCTGCTCTTCATTCCGTCTTGTCGGTTTATGTAGGCTACTGTCATTACATTGTCCGATTGCACTTGAATGACCCGATTTCTTAGAAAATGGGCCGCCTGAAGAAGACCATTGTAGACGGCTCTTAGTTCCAGGATGTTGATGGGCAGGCCGGCTTCTAGACTTGACCACCTTCCTTGGAATGTTACTCTTTGAGTGACTGCTCCCCACCCCCGGAGGCTCGCATCCATGGTTAGAAGGACCCATTCCTGAATCCCGAACCTGCTGCCCTCCAGAAGGTGAGGTAACTGCAGCCACCAGAGGAGCGAAATCCTGGCCTTCGGCAACAGATGTATTCTCTGGTGCATGTGGAGATGAGATCCTGACCACTTGTCCAGGAGATCCAGTTGGGAGGCCCGAGCGTGGAACCTCCCATACTGGAGAGCCTCGTAAGAGGCCACCATCTTTCCCAAACGGCGAATGCATTGATGAACAGACACCCGGGCTGGCTTCAGGACATCCCAGGCCATAGCTTGTATCACCAACGCCTTTTCCTGCGGAAGAAACGCCCTCTGCACTTCTGTGTCTAGGATCACTCCCAGAAAGGACAACCTCTAGGTTGGTTCCAAATGTGACTTTGGAAGGTTCAGAATCCAACCGTGGATTTTGAGGAGGCGGGTTGTGAGAACAATGGACTGCAGTAGCTTCTCCTTGGACGATACCTTTATCAGCAGATCGTCCAGATATGGAATGATGTTCACCCATTGTTTGCGGAGGAGAACCATCATCTCTGCCATCACCTTGGTAAACACTCTCGGTGCTGTGGAGAGGCAGAATGGATGGGCCTGGAACTGGAAATGGCAGTCCAGTAATGCGAAACGGAGATAAGCCTGATGTGGCAGCCAGATCGGAATGTGGAGGTACGCATCCTTGATATCCAGGGATACCAGGAATTCCCCCTCTTCCAGACCTGATATCACCGCCCTGAGAGACTCCATCTTGAACTCCTTTAGAAAGGGGTTCAATGATTTTAGGTTCAGAATGGGCCTGACCGAACCATCCGGTTTCGGTACCACGAAAAGGTTCGAATATTAACCTGTGATTTGCGAATGAGGAGGAACTGGCACAATGACCTGTGCTTCCACCAACTTCTGGACAACTTCTTGTAGGACAGTGCTGTCTGCCAGCAGAGCTGGCAAGCCTGATTTGAAAAAACGATGAGGGGGATGACTTTGAAATTCCAGCTGAGGGAAGAAACAGAGACTTACCCGCTGTAGCCGTGGATATCCATGTCCCCAAAGAGAGACTGACCTGTATAGGGTAGGGACTCCACACTCTTTCTGGATTCTGCATCGGCCGACCACTGGTGCAGCCACAG
The DNA here is from genome assembly GCF_028390025.1 of Pseudophryne corroboree. NCBI lineage: Eukaryota > Metazoa > Chordata > Amphibia > Anura > Myobatrachidae > Pseudophryne > Pseudophryne corroboree. Next base: position 430,623,707 of record NC_086447.1, on the reverse strand, counting down.
TCCCCGACGAGCTGAAACAGACATGGAAGAGATTCCCACAGCCATGGAACCCAGGTCTTTCATGGATTCTACCATAAAACCTGGTGAATCGTGAATGTTGCGTAAAAATAATTCATCACCCCCCTTATCCATCGTATCCAAATCCTCTAGTAAGGCAGCCGACCACTTTACTATAGCCTTTGCAATCGATGCACTAGCAATAGTGGGACATAATATGGCCCCTGAAGCAGTGTACATTGATTTAAGTGTGTTATCAATCTTTCGATCAGCCGGCTCCTTTAAGGCGGGAGATCCTGGAACAGGTAAAACCACCTTCTTTGAGAGTCTTGACACAGATGCGTCAACAATTGGCAGGTTTTCCCATTTTTTCCTATCCTCCTCAGGGAAAGGAAACGCCACCTGTACCCTTTTAGGGATCTGGAATTTTTTATCCGGGTTTTCCCATGCTTTCTCAAATATAGCATTCAATTCCTTTGCCACAGGGAAAGTTAGCGAGGCTTTATTTTCAGTGAAAAAAGCCTCCTCAACCTGCTCAGGTGTGGTATCATTAATATTCAACACATCCCTGATAGCCTCTATCATCAATTGCATCCCCTTTGCAAGAGATGCAGACCCCCGCAACACATCCCTATCACCGTCCATGGTGTCAGAATCGGTATCTGTGTCATCCTGCGTGACATGCACAAGCGCACGTTTGTGGGGGTATATAGCGGAGCGTCCCGAGGTACCAGAAACCGGCCATACTGCCATAGAGTTCTGTAATACCCGGGTTGCAGATTCATTACTTGCAACCCTGTCAGAAATCTGAGAAATCCAAGATTTGATAGGGGAAAACCACTCAGGCTCCCTTGCTGGTATCTGTGCTAAACCAGTGCTATCCTGATTACATGGAATGGGATCATCCTGGGAGGACAAATCCTCCGCAGCATATGACACAGTGTCCCTGGACATAGCTAAAGGAGACCACCAAACACTCCACACACACACACACACACACACACACACACACACACAGGGGAGGGCAGACAGAGTTTCCCCCCCAAGAATGGCAAGAGAGACACAGAGATTGGAGCCAACCCACACACAGCGCTTTTTTACCAAAGGGAGACCCCTTTTCAGCGCTGACTGTGTACCTTAATAGGATACACAGTCGTATTGCAGCCTCCCCCCCTCCCCCCCCGCTGAGCCATCTCCAGAGCGCAGTTAATACTGCGCTCCTACCCTGATGCCGCCATCTTCACACCGACCCCCCGCTTGCTAGGGAGGTCGGTGTCTCATTCACCACCGATTCTTCAGCTCTACAAGGGGGTGGTGGCATGCTGCTGGGCGAGCGGTCCCCTGTGTCGGAGAACGATCAGATCCCTCTGGAGCTCAGTGTCCAGTCAGCGGAGACAGTGGCTCAGACCCCGCAAGGCGGACATTGCTCCCCCCCTCAGTCCCTCGCTGCAGGGAGGCTGTCGCCAGCAGCCTCCCTGTAAAATAATAAACTCTAAATTTAAACCAATGGTGTATATTACATTTAAACTAATAGTTGACTAATGCCTGGGTACTGTTTATAGCCCCACCTAATTGAGATACAACGGTTTTATAAAGTTTTCATGTAGCAGAACAAAGACAACCTAAACAATCTTAATATACACAGAGAAAAATAAAGCGCTCTCCTCTGGTCAGGAAGGTCCACTGGTAGCTCATGAAACCTTTAACTCCTGCGTCTCTGCCTGCACTGCATACTGTCCTGCTATATTCAGACTGCCTGATTTTGCTGCTGCACAAGAGGGGGAACTAGTGATGTCGATATGACTCGGCCAGGAGGGCCCCTGACAGAGGAGGGGGGGGGGGGGGGAATACAGTATACCCTGCGCACCCCCCAACCCCTTAATCTGGCTATGTTGCCAATGTCCGGGAGGGGGGAAAGAACATCCCTAGCTGCTGCTGTAAGCATTTTTTTTTACATTTTTCTGAAATGGTTATGATGCTTTTTGCTTTATACATGAAGTAGTAGCAAATTTCACATATTTTAAAGATAGAAATTACTTGATAAGTTGTTCAACAATAATTGCCTTCTCTGTTTATCATATGGTGATCTCTGCTGCCTCCTTGGTAGCAGCAGCTGCCTCAGCAACTTATGTGAGCAGGTGTAACCAGGCCCATCCAGGGTGGGTGGTATTCATGTGACAGACGGTCACATGACCTCCTCCAGCATCCCGACCCCCACTATCCCGATGGTCGGCATGCCGACCAACAGGGACTATTTCCACTCGTGGGTGTCCACGACACCCAGAGAGTGGGAATAGAACCCGTGGCGACCATAGGTCGCCACCGAGCCTGCAAGGGGCTTGCTGCACTCGCCCCTCCCTGCCGGGATCCCGGCGTCGGTATGCTGCCGGGATCCCGGCGTCGGTAAGCTGACCGGCGGTCAGGAGACCGCCAGTCAGCCATACTACACCCTCCAGGGTCGTATCAAGAGATCAGTCTGTAGACTCTGGACACTAGGGGACCCTAGTGCTGTCCCAGAGTCTAGTGCACATGCGCGGGTCTCCAGTAAAATGGCACAGGAGCCATTTTCCCTGAGATTTTCTTAGCGCGTGTGCAAAATGCCGGGAAAATGTCTGTCACTGCTGCCGACGCGGGACTCCAGGGGGGTATGTATTGGACAAAATGGGACCCTATGTGCACAGCACACACTGCACCCATTCTAAATACACCATGGGCCGAGCCACTGATGCATAGATGCTGACATTCTGGCTGCCTTCTCCGGGAGAAGGCAGCCAGGTAAGTTCAGCAGGGTGCGTGGTGCGGCAAAGGAAGGCATTAAGGGGAGGAGCAGGGGGAGTGGCAGCTAGACTATGCCAAGATTACTGGCATAGTGGGGCAGGGGGAGTGGTCACGCTGACGCAAATCACATCATCGGCACCTTCCGCCGGGAGAGCCACCCGATTTTCGTGAGCCTCTCGCCCATTCCGAAAGAATAGGTAAGTATGCACTGATGCTGCTGCCCAGGGTGCAAGGTTGAGAGTATGCAACAATTGCTACTCTGGCTGCACCTGTCTACAGCTTGTGGGGTCCTGGAATGGCAGAGGCCCCAAGCACGTCCTTAGAATTCGCCTGGCACCAGGTGTATGGACTCACCCTGTTATAGCACTTGGTGTAACAAGTGAACTAAGATATGGTAAAAGGACAGTCATGGTTACCAACAGCTCTCTTAAGATGTCTACATAGATCAGTTCACCTTTTATGGCTTGAACTTATTACAAACAAAAACACTGCTGGAAGCTGCACAGAAATTACAGTAGACAATGGTTGACTTAATAATCAAGCACAATTTCCCCCACCAACACCTATAACTGTTATTCCTCCAACTTACCAAATATCCCCACAGCTCAGACTTTACAATCTTTTGGGCTAGGCCCCTTTACCTTCTTTTCCATCCAATTATATTATATAATTATATGTACATTATTTGTTTCACGAACCCATCAATGCATAGCACCACATAATGGGGGTCATTCCGAGTTGATCGCTAGCTGAAAATGTTCTCTGCGCTGCGATTAAGTAAAAAAAAGGCACTTCTGCGCATGCGGCGCAGTGCGCACGCGCTACGTATTTTCACAACGGTCAATGTATTTTTACACAAGGACTAGCAAAGCTTTTCAGTCGCAATGGCCGCTGCAGAGTGATTGACATGAAGTGGGCGTTTCTGGGTGTCAACTGACCATTTCAGGGAGTGCTCGAAAAAACGCAGGCGTGCCAAGAAAAACTGGCTGGGTGAACGCAGGGCGTGTTTGTGACGTCAAATCAGGAACTGAATGGTCTGAAGAGATCGCAAGCACTGAGTAGGTCTGGAGCTACTCTAAAACTGCACAATTTTTTTTTGTAGCCGCTCTGCGATCCTTTAATTCGCACTTTTGCTAAGCTAAAATACACTCCCAGAGGGAGGCGGCTTAGCGTTTGCACGACTGCTAAAAACTGCTAGCGAGCGATCAACTCGGAATTACCCCCAATGGTAGCACTTTAGAAAATGAACCTAATATATTTTTTAAATGTCCACCTAATTTCGCAAGGACTGTACAACTGACACAAAAAATACATATAGAGTAATGAAGTGCCAATAGTGTGCCTTGGATTAGTAAGCAAACTAATGCCCCATACACGTGGGGCGATTGACCTATTTTCTAACCAATCTGTCTAGATCGCTTAGAAATTAAGCACAAATCACGCGGTGTATATGCCCATAGCGTTAGCAATGCGCTGCCCCGCGTGACACTATCGCCAGCTCAGATCATTCAAGCATGCAGGCAAGATCTAGTTAGAGCGCCTAGCATGTGTATACAGAACACTGGTTAGCACAGATCGCTCAGCAAACATCGCTGTGTGTATAGCAGTGTGAGATGAGCAATCTGTGCTAACCTAGATCACTGAGCACACAGGCACAAGTCGCCCCCATGTGTACCCCGCATAAGTTTAAAGAGGACACATTAAGATTAAGAGCATCCATGCTGTGGCTCACACAAGTATGCATCCTATTAATTTGGTGAGAACCAGAGACATCACATTACTGAGACACATCATGGAGTCTGTCTTGTACTGATGAGGAATCAAGTTCAAGGGAATTGATAGCCTACTTTCTTGTATTATTTCAGGCCACAAAGCAGATGGCTCCATTGTGCATACCTCCCAACACATAGCCTTCGGTTATGTGTCCAAAAAGGGGTGCAGACTTATAGCACTACCCCATTCCCATCGATCTGAGGACATACCCAGGAAAGCCAAAGATACTGGGTTTCCCTAAGATCTTCCTGCACTGATTGGATGCCATGTGCTTGCACATGACAACAAGTTACCTGCTGCTCTGCTATGCGCAGCAGCAGTGCTATAGCGTTCCTTCCACCTTTTCCTCCACACTGGAGCTAACTCATACCGCCCAACTTTGAGTTCCCATAGATCGAGACCCTCACGCGCATAGGCAAACACAGGAGAGTTTCCGGTTGTCTAGAAATCCCCTCCTCTTGGCAAGTGGCTCAAATTATGACAACAATAGTAATGGTATTTAATACGATTACTAGAGCTGCAGCCACATCAGTTTAAGACGGAGCAGAGCTGCTGCACATGCCCAGTGGTAGCAGCTTCTTCTGCCAAGTTTACTGTGTGTGGCTCTGAGTCCTCAATTAGTGCACTGGACCAGAGAGTAGCTGTCAGGAAGAGGAGACAGGAGCCCTAACATGAGGTGGGAGAATATGTGCTTAGAAAGTGCAGTACTGTTTTATTATGTTTATTTATTTATTTATTATAGTGTATTTAACATTTCCCTGATCACTTATCTTATTTATATTAATTAAATATGTGGGATACAGCCTATACTATAGACCATCTATAGTGTTAAATATTAATACTGTATTCCATGTTCCGCAGAGTGGGAGATTATGGATTGCATTTGGAAAACCCCCCTCTAGAAATCCTGTGTTTGCCACTGACGCGGGTGCGTTGCCTCTTGTGGGTGGGCATGGCCTCATGGCAAAAAGCCATTTTCAGCATTTTGGATGAGTGCTCTGCACTTCCCGAGCAGCAGGCCAGCCCCTTGATCACCTCCATGCACTGTAGCATGCTGTACTGTCCCATCGGAATCGGGTCATTTGGGAGGTATGATCAACAAGTTGGGTGTCAGGAAGTCACAGCAGAACAGTTAGGGAGAGGCGGGGGCGTTGGTATATGACTATGTTGTTGACAGGGTGGGCTAAATTTACTAAAGCTGGCCATAGCCAGAATAATAATGCAGATGACATGGACTAGGGGAGGAGTGTAGAGCCAATAATTGGAATGCCACCATACACTGCTAGATGTATAGAGGCAATCTCCATTCACTGTCTAGATTCAGTTGAATGACAGGCAGGAGTACTTAACAGGCTTTATAATCAAACCAAATAATCCAGACCGTTTTTTTCAGCCGTTTTCATGCTGAAAATGCTAATCATTCAGAACAGTAATTTTATCAACTGATCTGAACAGTTATCGTTGATTATATGGTCAGCTTAAGCAATGCTTTTCAAAGCCACCGCATCTTAGAGGGGTATCCAATTACCAGCGATAATGTCACGGCTACGAAAAAAAAAACTGATTTTGTCACCAATCTTACATCACCGGTATCTAATTCAGTTGTGAAAAAAAACAACAACAACAGTTTTTCTTGCAAAAATACACAGTGGGAGTCATTCCGAGTTGTTCGCTCGTTATTTTTTTCTCGCAACGGAGCGATTAGTCGCTAATGCGCATGCGCAATGTCCGCACTGCGACTGCGACAAGTAAATTTGCTATGCAGTTTGGAGTTTTACTCACGGCATTACGAGGTTTTTTCTTCGTTCTGGTGATCGGAGTGTGATTGACAGGAAGTGGGTGTTTCTGGGCGGAAACTGGCCGTTTTATGGGTGTGTGTGAAAAAACGCTACCGTTTCTGGGAAAAACGCGGGAGTGGCTGGAGAAACGGAGGAGTGTCTGGGCGAACGCTGGGTGTGTTTGTGACGTCAAATCAGGAACGACAAGCACTGAACTGATCGCAGATGCCGAGTAAGTCTGGAGCTACTCAGAAACTGCTAAGAAGTGTCTATTCGCAATTCTGCTAATCTTTCGTTCGCAATTTTGATAAGCTAAGATTCACTCCCAGTAGGCGGCGGCTTAGCGTGTGAAATGCTGCTAAAAGCAGCTTGCGAGCGAACAACTCGGAATGACCCCCAGTGTCCGAAGAGTCACAGGCAAATGTATTTTTGCTGCAACATTAGCCACTTATCAGGGATTTAGCTTCGCCTGCCAGAGACAGATGAAACCATCCCCCAATAAGCACCTGCTATCGGGGCTAATAGGATACTCCCCGGTGAACCAATTAGCAGCGGTAAATTAAATGGGCAATAATATTAAATACAAAACACACCTAGTTGTGTATTTAATATTAATCTCCCTTCACATCCAGCATCCCAAAACCACTGAAAATGCGGCAGCTTTGAAAAGCTCTGCTTACTAAATTTAACCCATTGACTTTGAAGTTGTAATAATCATCCTTATATAAGCGAGGTCACAAAGGCACACTAAAATGGCGCGCGTCTTGCAACAAATATTTCCCAGACTGTGAGCTGTTGCCAAGAAAACAAAACCACCTTACAGTATTACTTGCAGGTCAAGTCAAACAAGTAAAGTTATATTAACAAGGTGTATAGGAATGCTTTACTAGGAAAAGCAAGCAGACCTACACAGACCAGATATTAAGAACAAGTAGGAAATTTGGAATGGTGGAGAACTTTGTCCATTAATGAAAACAATTGTGCACACATTTACAAGAATTAGGTTGTATCTTGGGGAACATGATAGACCTATACAGGTTGAGTATCCCATATCCAAATATTCCGAAATACGGACTTTTTTGAGTGAGATAGTGAAACCTTTGTTTTTTGATGACTTAATGTACACAAACTTTGTTTCATACACAAAGTTATTAAAAATATTGTATTAAATGACCTTTAGGCTGTGTGTATAAGGTGTATATGAAACATAAATGAATTGTGTGAATGTAGACACACTTTGTTTAATGCACAAAGTTATAAAAAAATATTGGCTAAAATTGCCTTCAGGCTGTGTGTATAAGGTGTATATGAAACATAAATGCATTCTGTGCTTAGATTTAGGTCCCATCACCATGATATCTCATTATGGTATGCAATTATTCCAAAATACGGAAAAATCCGATATCCAAAATACGTCTGGTCCCAAGCATTTTGGATAAGGGATACTCAACCTGTAATAAAAGCTCCATACATGAGACTTGGACAGTATGAAGGCATTGGCATTCATTATTTACTCTATCTGTAGACCTTCCATAGCTGCTCAAAGCAGGCAGATTTGGGGATTTTTTTTTGTTTTTTTAACTACTACTTTAGAAGTCACGGTATTTAGTACAGGATCGCTGCTTTCCAGAGATTTATGGGGGGGAGGGGGGGAATCATATAAAGGACAGCCGCCTTTGTCCCCTTATTGTAATGAGTCTGTATCAGCAAAGCAGTATTTCAGGAACTTATAGGGACACAAAGGTCATATGATAATGATAGTAAGCAGTACTTTGATGGGGTATTTTTAATTGTACACACCACACACAAGTTTGCCACTATACAAATTTTGCCAACTAGTGCTTAGCTTCATATATAATCAGACAGGAATTCATATATTCTGTACTATTAACAGGGAAGGTCCTCATACTACTCGATCTAGCAATAACCAGTCTTGAGTCTTGCACTGCATCAATTAGTATCAGAGGTTGTACTGTTAGTAAATACCCCCATATCATGCACTCACACCTGTCTCCCATGAATTTACAGGCTGATACCCAATGTCACACATGCACAGTGTCTCTCACCATACTCGCTGGGCTCAGGGTCAGGTAGGAAGGTGAAATGCGCTACCGATCTCGTCGGTAAGTGTACACTGGTTGGAGACCACCGCAGCATACACCCGGCCACCCGGCTCCCGGTACCAGCTATAGCTCGCAGCGCCGCCATGTTTAAAGTCAGCAGACTCTACAATGACAGAACACCGCGCAGTGGGCGGGGCCGGCGAGGGCTGCTCCTATTTGCCAAAAGTGTGGGATGGTCACTAGGAGGCGGCTCAACCTCATCCAATGACCTATGAGTATTCGTGGGGCGTGAACGATGCGCACTAGTGACGTCACCATATAATTGTCTCTCTCCTGAAGGTTAGTGTAGCAGGGACGAGGCGGTCCATAGCAGATCACTGTGTGTTGTACACGGTGACCAGAGGTTGCTGATTCTGCTACTGGTGTTGTTGTTCCGCACACATGCACGTGTAGCTGCTGCATGACGCTGTATCTCCGAATAAGGGGGGGTCATTCAGATCTGATCGCACGCTGACGGTTTTTGCAGCGCTGCGATCAGGTTACTACTGCGCATGCGTATGCACCGCAATGCGCACACGCGTTGTCCGGGTACAAACAGCATCGTTGCTGGGCAATGTTTCTAGCGACGAATCCATTTGCACGGGTGATCGCAAGGCGTTTGACAGAAAGAGGGTGTTTATGGGTGTCAACTAACCGTTTTCTGGGAGTGGTAGCGAAAACAGGCGTTTGCAGGGCGGGCTTCTGACGTCAATTCCAGGATCGGGCAGGCTGAAGTGATCGCAAGGGCTGAGTAAGTTCAGAGCTACTCTGAAACTGCAAAAAAAAAAATTGGCCCGCTCGGCTGCACATGCGATCACACACTTGCAAAGCGAAAATACACTCCCCCGTGGGCGGCAACTATACATTTGCACGGCTGCAAAAAGTAGCTAGCGAGCGATCAACTCGGAACAAGGGCAAAACTGTCATTGTGTAGGGCTGACACAGGGGTACGAGCTGGGCACAAACTGGTATTCGCTGCACCTGATTTCCAGTACAGTATGTTAAAGTATACGAAGCAAACATGTAGCATATGTAGTATACACTGTAACATACAATTCTTAACCCTCATCATCTGTAAAATGTCTTTGCATGTTTCTAGTACAAAATCTACACTAAAAGAAAGTACTGGTTACACCAGTGGTTCCCAAACTTTTTTTGAATCATGGCGCCCTAGAGTATCAGATTTTTTTTCACGGCACCCCTAAGCCAATAGTTTCATATTGAAAAATTTAGAAATAAATATTAAATTAAGTAAATTGTCTTTATAGGTCATCCTTAGGGGTAACTTATGTGGTGAGGGACAAGATTTGCTTCTGATTGTCAATCTATTTTATGATTGTCAGCCATTAACACTGGTTTTGCTTTTTACATTGACCATGCAGAATTTGAATTGGTTCTGGACCACCAACCCGAGGCACCCCTGCAAGTGTCCCGAGGCACCCCAGGGTGCCACGGCACACAGTTTGGGAACCACTGGGTTACACTGTGATTTTTTTAAAATATATTTCTTTATTTGTAGGGAGAAAATGACAGAAAATTGTGTCCTATTTATGTTGTAATGGAAAATGAATAAATAATAATATTGGGGTATCCGGATGATAGATCAGCAATGCATTGGTAGACAGTCAATAGCTTGATACCATATATTGGACAGATACAAAAGGTCGACATATGAAAGGTCAACATGACAAGGGTTGACAACAAACGGTCGACACGTTTTTGGGGGGATTTTCACGTTTTCTCAACATTTGCTTGATTTACTATCCTTGTGCAGGGCCGGATTAACAATGGGGCGGATGGAGCTGCAGCTCCAGGCCTCCCAATGAAAATAGGCACACAGGAGATTGGCAGCATTGACAGGAAAAATGTTTTCCTATCACACGCTGCCAGCGGCCGCCCTCCCAAGCCCCTATGCGAACCCTGCTGAGCCGCCACCTCCCCTACCTGCCCGGGAGAATGCCTCTATTCTCTTGAAGCCGAGTCCCCAGCATTAAAAACAGTGGTGCAGTGATGAGCTCCCCAGCCCTTCCTGCACTGCATATCATCACATAGGTTCCACCCCCGGGACGGAGCTAGGGGGGAAGCCATGGTAGATGGAAGGATGATCTAAAACTGCATAAACGGGTAGGTAAGGCGGTTGGCACTGATTTTCCTGCTCAGCGATCAGCTGTTAGTCTGATTTACAGCTCGGCTTGACAGCAGCATTTGGTGGTTTCAACTCTGCACTGTGAGCTTCGGTGCAGAGGAGGGTGTAGTACGGTATGCTGGCGCTCGGGCTCACAGCGATCAGCATACCGGCGCCGGAAGCCCGACCGCCGGCATACCGACAGCGTGGCGAGTGCAAAGGAGCCCCTTGCAGGCTCGCTGCGCTCGCCACGACTATTTTATTCTCCCTCCAGGGGGGTCGTGGACCCCCACGAGGGAGAATAGCTGTCGGTATGCTGGGTGTCGGGATTCCGGCGCCGGTATGCTGTGCGCCGGGATCCCGACATTCGGCATACTGAAGACCACCCCAGAGAGGACACTGACACTGGACTGAGGGGAAAGCGAGACGTCTGTCATACTTTGTAGTGTCCCGCAGCTGATTTAATAACGTTTTCTCTTACGTCATAGAGGATGCTGGGGACTCCGTAAGGACCATGGGGAATAGACGGGCTCCGCAGGAGACATGGGCACTAAAAAGAACTTTAGATATGGGTGTGCACTGGCTCCTCCCTCTATGCCCCTCCCCCAGATCTCAGTTTGATACTCTGCCCAGAGGAGACTGGGTGCATTACAGGGAGCTCTCCTGAGTTTCTCTGAAAGAAAGAATTTTGTTAGGTTTTTTATTTTCAGGGAGCCCTGCTGGCAACAGGCTCCCTGCATCGTGGGACTGAGGAGAGAGAAGCAGACCTACTTAAATGCTAGGCTCTGCTTCTTAGGCTACTGGACACCATTAGCTCCAGAGGGAGTCGGAACGCAGGTCTCCCCTCGCAGTTCGTCCCGAGCCGCGCCGCCGTCCTCCTCACAGATCCGGAAGATAGAAGCCGGGTGAGTATGAGAAGATAGAAGACTTCAGAGGCGGCAGAAGACTTCAGATCTTCTCTGAGGTAACGCGCTGCGGTAACGCTGCGCGCCATTGCTCCCACACACAACACACATGGCAGGCACTGATGGGTGCAGGGCGCAGGGGGGGCGCCCTGGGCAGCAATTTTAAACCTCTAGGACTGACCAAAATATATATATAGCCTCTGCGGGCTGTATATAGGAAATCCCCCGCCAGTTTTTAAAGAAATCGAGCGGGACCGAAGCCCGCTGCTGAGGGGGCGGTGCTTGATCCCTCAGCACTCACCAGCGCCATTTTCTCCACAGCACACTGCTGAGAAGCTGGCTCCCCGGACTCTCCCCTGCTGAACACGGTGACAGGGGGTTTTAAAGAAGGGGGGGGGCACATAATTTGACGTAGTGAATATATATAATAAAAGCGCTATATCTATCTGGGAATTTTTTCCAAGGTCATTGGCGCTGGGTGTGTGCTGGCATACTCTCTCTCTGTCTCTCCAAAGGGCCTTGTTGGGGTACTATCTCCAGATTAGAGATTTCCCTGAGTGTGTGGGGTGTCGGTACGCATCTGTCGGCATGTCTAAAGCGGAAGGCTCTTCTAGGGAGGAGGTGGAGCAAATGAGTGTGGTGTCTCCGTCGGTAACGCCGACACCTGACTGGTTGGATATGTGGAATGTTTTAAATGCAAATGTGAATTTATTACACAAAAGGTGGGACAAAGCAGAGTCCAGGGAATGTACAGGGGGAGTCAAGCCCTGCCTTTCACTATGTCGCAGGGACCTTCTGGGTCTCAAAAGCGCCCACTATCCCAAGTAGTAGACACTAACACCGACACGGATTCTGACTCCAGTGTCGACTATGATGATGCGAAGTTGCAGCCAAAATTGGCTAAAAGTATTCATTATATGATTATTGCAATAAAAGATGTGTTGCATATCACAGATGACCCCTCTGTACCAGACACGAGGGTCCACATGTTTATAGAAAAGAAGCCTGAGGTTACTTTTCCCCCTTCACATGAGCTAAATAAGTTGTTTGAAAGGGCTTGGGAAACTCCAGACAAGAAACTGCAGATTCCCAAAAGGATTCTTATGGCGTATACTTTCCCGGCTAAGGACAGGATACGGTGGGAATCCTCCTCAAGGGTGGACAAAGCGTTGACACGCTTATCCAAAAAGGTGGCGCTGCCATCTCCTGATACCGCAACCCTCAAGGATCCTGCTGATCGCAGGCAGGAGACTACCTTGAAGTCAATTTACACACATACTGGTACATTACTCAGACCGGCGATAGCGTCGGCTTAGGTTTGTAGCGCTGTAGCAGCGTGGACAGATACCTTATCTGCTGATATTGATACGCTGGATAAGGAAACCATTTTATTGACCCTGGGTCACATTAAGGATGCTGTCCTATATATGAGGGATGCTCAGAGAGACGTGGGCCTACTGGGTTCCAGAGCCAACGCTATGGCGATTTTTGCTAGGCGAGCCCTATGGACCCGACAATGGACGGGTGATGCCGACTCGAAGAGGCATATGGAGGTTTTGCCTTACAAGGGTGAGGAATTGTTTGGGGAAGGTCTCACGGACCTGGTTTCCACAGCTACTGCAGGTAAATCAACTTTTTTGCCTTATGTTTCCTCACAGCCTAAGAAAACGCCACATTATCAGATGCAGTCCTTTCGGTCGCATAAATCCAAGAGAGTACTTCCTTTCTTGCCAGAGGTAAGGGCAAGGGGAAAAAGCTGCCAACTACAGCTAGTTCCCAGGAGCAGAAGTCCTCCCCGGCTTCTACAAAATCCACCGCATGACGCTGGGGCTCCGCTGAGGGAGTCCGCCCAAGTGGGGGCACGCCTTCGACTTTTCAGCCATGTCTGGGTTCAGTCACAGGTGGATCCCTGGGCAATAGACATTGTTTACCAGGGTAACAGGCTGGAATTCGAAGAGGTGCCTCCTCGCCGGTTATTCAAATCGGCCCTACCGGCTTCTTCCCCAGAGAGGGAGGTAGTTTTAAATGCGATTCAAAAATTGTCTCTTCAACAAGTGGTGGTCAAAGTTCCCCTGCTTCAGCAGGGGATGGGGTATTACTCAACCCTGTTTGTGGTCCCGAAAACCGGACGGTTCGGTCAGACCCATTCTGAATTTAAAATCCTTAAACCTGTACTTAAAAAGGTTCAAGTTCAAGATGGAAACGCTCAGAGCAGTCATCGCCAGCCTGGAGGGGGGGGGGATTATATGGTGTCCCTGGACATAAAGGATGCATACCTTCATGTCCCCATATATCCTCCTCATCAGGCCTTCCTGAGATTTGCTGTACAGGATTGTCATTACCAATTTCAGATGTTGCCGTTTGGGCTTTCCACGGCCCGAGGGTTTTCACCAAGGTAATGGCGGAAATGATGGTGCTCCTGCGCAGGCAGGGAGTCACAATTATCCCGTACTTGGACGATCTCCTAATAAAAGTGAGATCAAGAGAGCAGTTGCTGAACAGCGTATCACTCTCCCTGAGGGTGTTGCAGCAGCACGGCTGGATTCTCAATCTACCAAAGTCACAGTTGGTTCCAACGAACCGTTTGCCTTTCTTAGGCATGATTCTGGATACAGAAGAGAAAAGGGTTTTTCTCCCGATGGAAAAGGCCCAGGAACTCCAGAGCTTGGTCAGGAACCGGTTGAAGCCGAAAAGGGTGTCGGTGCATCAATGCACTCGAGTTCTGGGAAAGATGGTGGCGTCTTACGAGGCCATTCCATTTGGCAGGTTCCATGCGAGGACTTTTCAGTGGGACCTTCTGGACAAGTGGTCCGGGTCACATCTACATATACATCAGATGATCAGCCTGTCCCCAAGGGCCAGGGTATCTCTCCTGTGGTGGCTGCAGAGTGCTCACCTTCTAGAGGGTCGCAGGTTCGGCATTCAGGACTGGGTTCTGGTAACCACGGACGCGAGCCTCCGAGGATGGGGAGCAGTCACACAGGGAAGAAACTTCCAAGGTCTGTGGTCAAGCCAGGAGGCTTGTCTACACATCAACGTACTGGAATTAAGGGCCATATACAACGGCCTTCGTCAAGCGGAGAATTTGCTTCGCGACCTACCGGTTCTGATTCAGGCAGACAACATCACCACAGTGGCTCATGTAAACCGCCAAGGCGGAACAAAGAGCAGAGTGGCAATGGCAGAAGCCACCAGGATTCTTCGCTGGGCGGAAAATCATGTAAGCGCTCTGACAGCAGTCTTCATTCCGGGAGTGGACAACTGGGAAGCAGACTTCCTCAGCAGACACGATCTACATCCCGGAGAGTGGGGACTTCATCTGGAAGTCTTTGCAGAGATTACAAGTCAGTGGGCGCTGCCTCAAATAGACATGATGGCGTTACGCCTCAACAAGAAGCTTCCGAGATATTGCGCCAGATCAAGGGACCCTCAGGCGATAGCCGTGGACGCCCTGGTGACACCGTGGGTGTTCCAGTCGGTCTATGTGTTCCCTCCTCTTCCTCTCATTTCAAAGATATTGAGAATCATAAGACGAAGAGGAGTACAGACAATTCTCATTGTTCCAGATTGGCCTCGAAGGGCCTGGTATCCGGATCTGCAGGAAATGCTCACAGAAGATCCGTGGCCTTTTCCTCTCAGAGAGGACCTGTTGCAACAGGGGCCCTGTCTATTCCAAGACTTACCGCGGCTGCGTTTGACGGCTTGGCGGTTGAATGCCGGATCCTAGCTGAAAAGGGCATTCCGGATGAGGTCATTCCTACTCTGATAAAGCTAGGAAGGAGGTGACGGCGAAACATTCCTATTCTGATAAAGCTAGGAAGGAGGTGACTCTGATAAAGGCTAGGAAGGAGGTGACGGCGAAACATTATCACCATATTTGGAGGAAGTATGTGTCTTGGTGTGAGTCCAAGAATGCTCCTCCGGAAGAATTCCATCTGGGCCGTTTTCTTCACTTCCTCCAGACTGGAGTGAATTTGGGCCTAAAATTAGGCTCCATTAAAGTTCAGATTTCGGCCCTATACATTTTCTTTCAGAAGGAATTGGCTTCTCTCCCAGAAGTGCAGACTTTTGTGAAGGGAGTGCTGCATATCCAGCCTCCTTTTGTGCCTCCAGTGGCACCATGGGACCTTAACATGGTGTTACGGTTCCTTAAGTCTCACTGGTTTGAGCCGCTTCAAACGGTGGAAGTAAAGTATCTCACTTGGAAGGTGGTCATGTTGTTGGCCTTGGCATCTGTGCTAGGAGAGTATCTGAGTTAGCGGCTTTGTCTCACAAAAGCCCCTATCTGATCTTCCATGTGGATAAAGCTGAGTTGCGGACTCGTCCTCAATTTTTGCCTAAGGTGGTTTCCTCTTTTCATATGAACCAACCTATTGTGGTGCCTGTGGCTACGCGGGACTTGGAGGATTCCGAGTCCCTTGATGTGGTCAGGGCATTGAAAATTTATGTAGCCAGAACGGCTCGGGTTAGGAAAACAGAGGCACTGTTTGTCCTGTATGCAGCCAACAAGGTTGGCGCTCCTGCTTCTAAGCAGACTATTGCTCTCTGGATCTGTAATACGATTCAGCAAGCTCATTCTACGGCTGGATTGCCGTTACCAAATTTGGTAAAGGCCCATTCCACTAGGAAGGTGGGCTCTTCTTGGGCGGCTGCCAGAGGTGTCTCGGCTTTACAGCTGTGCCGAGCGGCGACTTGGTCGGGTTCAAACACCTTTTGCGAAATTCTACAAGTTTGATACCCTGGCTGATGAGGACCTCATGTTTGCCCATTCGGTGCTGCAGAGTCATCCGCACTCTCCCGCCCGTTTTGGAGTTTTGGTATAATCCCCATGGTCCTTACGAAGTCCCCAGCATCCTCTAGGACGTAAGAGAAAATAAGATTTTAAACCTACCGGTAAATCTTTTTCTCCTAGTCCGTAGAGGATGCTGGGCGCCCGTCCTAGTGCGGACTACTCTCTGCAAGACTTGTATATAGTTGTTGCTTGCGTAAGGGTTATGTTACGGTTTTGATCAGTCTTTGACTGATGCTGTTTTGTTTTCACACTGTTAACTGGTTCGTATGTTCCAAGTTGTACGGTGTTGATGGTGTGGGCTGGTATGAATTTTGCCCTTGGATTACTAAAATCCTTTCCTCGTACTGTCCATCTCCTCTGGGCAGAGTTTCTCTAACTGAGGTCTGGAGGAGGGGCATAGAGGGAGGAGCCAGTGCACACCCATATCTAAAGTTCTTTTTAGTGCCCATGTCTCCTGCGGAGCCCGTTTATTCCCCATGGTCCTTACGGAGTCCCCAGCATCCTCTACGGACTAGGAGAAAGAGATTTACCGGTAGGTTTAAAATCGTATTTTTTTTATTGTTACAAAAAAAATGCTATGCGATGTGTGCGCCGCTGGGGACTTGCAGAGGCTATGTTGTAGCACTGCCCACATAGCTCTTACCTCCTCCTGGTGTCCCTCCTAATAGGATTAACATTGATCTTCAACAGGTGAAGTGAAAGTAATAGAAATAAACAGCAGTTTGTGATTGCCTTAGTGGTAATGGAAGGAGAAGTACAATGTATAATGAGGGAAATGCTTTTGGGAATAATTGGGTTAGTTAATTATGGTTAGTCGCTGTCTGTGTTATATGGCGTCGCACACGCTGTCTGTGTTATATGGCATCACAGACGCTCTCTGTTATATAGCGACACAGATGCTCTCTGTGTTTTATGGCATCACAGACGCTCTCTGTATTATATGGCATCACAGATGCTCTCTAATATATGGCGTCACTGATGCTCTCTGTATTAAATTGCGTCACTGGTGCTCTCTGTATTATATGGTGTCACTTATGCTCTCTGCATTATATGGAGATACTGGTGCTCTCTGTATTATATGGCGTCACTGATGCTCTCTAATATATGGCGTCACTGATGCTCTGTATTAAATTGCGTCACTGGTGCGCTCTGTATTATATGGCGTCACTTATGCTCTCTGCATTATATGGCGATACTGGTGCTCTCTGTATTATATGGCGTCACTGATGCTCTCTGTATTTATATAGCGACACTGGTGCTCTCTGTATTATATGGCGTCACTGATGCTGTCTGTATTATATGACGTCACTGATGCTCTCTGTATTATATGGCGACACTGATGCTCTCTATATGGGATCTAGCCATATATAGAGCATTAGTGTGCCCCAACTACATGGGACAGCTGCAATGCCCAGCCAACATGCTCTGTAGTCCAACTACACATGACTGTTGTACTGACTACTTCACTACTGCAATTTGCTCCAGGAGACTGCTGTGATCTATTTCGGGTGAATGGCTCAACCTTAGAATAGTCCATCTAAACACCTTCGGATACAAATTAAAAGTGCAGATTACTGTAGGTGCTTTTGTATGTTATTAAACATACCAAGACCCTTTATTCATTGCTTAAGATGGCTGACATTTTTTTAGGTTAAAAGATAAATTCATTACCACTTTTATGACCAAATTTTATTTTATTTGTTCAATGCACTATGATGTCATATATTTGTTATTACTGTTTACATAATTGTAAAATGTTATAAATATACATATCTTGACTTCCGGTTCCGGCATGAAGGAGTGAGCAGCAGCTCTCGTGCGCTCCTCCGTCCCGCCAGCAATACCGCTCGTTTTACCTGCTCACAGCCACAACTCATAACCCCCGCTGACTACAGTACGTCCAGGGCACCTTTCTTTACCTGTCCCCGCTATCATGGACAAGTTCCTGGGCCCGCTGGCGCCACCAAAATTACAGCCGCCGGCGCTCCCTCCCAGACAGGAGAAGCGACGTGTTGAGCAAAACTCCCCTGCCTCCACGGACTCCAGCCCAGAGAAGCCAGCAGCAAAAAAGACGATCCTCACGGCCATGGGAGAATCTAAGGTGCGTACTGATGCTAATATAGGGGCTTCCCCAACATATGCAGACATTGTAGCTGCAATACAAGATACAATGGCACCATTGCTGCAGAAAGCAGTTAGCGACATCACAGCGCAGATTCAGCTGCTTACAAGCCGAGTTACTGATACGGAGACTCGTTTAGGTACTACAATAGATGATGTCTCAGGATTACAGAAGGCTGTTGTATCTCTGGAAAGGGACAATAAGCGCCTTCTAGAAAAAAATGACAATATAGAAAACCGTACACGGAGATGTAACCTCCGTATAGTGGGCTTGCCGGAATCATTAACGGGCTCAGGGCTGGAAAACTTTGTGCGTATCACTCTGCCAAAACTCCTACATATTGAGGTGGAATGCACTGATTTAGTGATAGAGAGAGTGCATAGAATGGGAGACCTGTCGCGGGCTTCTAAAAATAAACCACGTGTAGTTATCTTTAAGACCATGAATTTCCTGCATAAAACAGCCATATGGAGAGCCTATCGTAAAATGGAAGGTCTTAAATGGGAGGGAGCTACACTTCGTATCTTTCAAGACTACTCCGTGGAACTTTCCCGTCTACGCAAGTCATTTTCACCCATCTGCACCTTATTAATACAGCAGAAGTACAAATTTGCGCTGATATACCCGGCACGTTTGAGAGTATTCCAAGGATCCTCTTTCAAGGATTTTACCAATCCACAGGATGCGGCAGCATACTTTAAAGAAGTCTCTGCTTCCAATATGGATGTCGCTGATAACACCGCAGATGACTGACCTTCTTGCTACAATGCGTATCTTTCCGTTTGGTTGTTATTTCATTCGGACTAGGCTTGTGATGCTCTGTTTTATTTCACACCTATAAGTGCTGGCAACGGATGTGTCGCCTTGCCGGTGATTTATATATTTAACGTTAAAGTTTATTAATGTTTACCTGAAGTCCAACGTTCTTTAAAAGGTTATCCTGATGCTTGCATCGGTATATATTGAAATGCTGTTTAATCTGACACCAATTTCTCTTTTCTGTGTGTTGTCTGATCTCCCATATGTCTTCGTTTACCTCCCTTGTGTTTTTTCCTTCCCTCCTCCTTCCTTGCCCAATGTTTTCAGAGTTGTTAGCAGCTTTTTTGTTATTTTCTCGTCAGTCTTAAGCAAAGTATATGTATACAACAAATTATGTCTACTATTAAAATAGGCACTTTAAATGTTGGAGGAATTAATACTCCGGCAAAAAGGCGTAAAATACTGATGTATCTTACTAAGCAGTCTATTGACATAGCTTGTTTACAGGAGACGCACTTGGTATTACATGAAACAAAAAAACTACAGATGCTCAACTGGGTAGTCTTGGGAGCGGCTTCTTTTAATTCAAAGTCATGCGGGGTAGTCGTTCTTGCAAAAAAATCTTTAGCAATTGAAGTGCTATCTATTACAGCAGACCCCGAGGGCAGGTATGTTCTCATAGAATGCCAATTAGAAAATAAGAAATATTCTATTTGCAATGTTTATGCACCCAACACATATAAGAAATCTTTTTTTGTTTCTCTTCTGACGGTGCTATACAAATGTGATCTATCCTCTCTAATTGTATGTGGAGACTTAAATCTAGTTTCATCCCTATATTTAGATAAGTCCCATTTTAGTAAGACCTCTAGACCATTACCTAAAATGGGTGTCCCTTGGATAGCTAAAAGACTTAATCCTATTGACACATGGAGAGCTGTGAATCCAATCGAGAAGGAATTTACATGTTTATCAATGGCCCATAATACATGGTCTCGGATTGATTACATATTAATCGCTTCTGTCCTTTTTCCACATATACGCCAAGCAATGATAGAGCCGGTTTCTATTTCGGACCATGGCTTAGTCTGGATAGAGTTAGGCTACAAGAAGGAGCAAATTGGTCGTCCTTCCTGGAAATTTCCCTCATATTTGGGTAATTTAGAGGGCTTTAAAAAGAAAATTTTATCTGTATGTGAAACATATAAAAAGAATAATGCAATATATGAAGCGGAAAACCCTTTTCTTTTTTGGCTTACGGCGAAATCTGTTTTAAGGGGTGAGATAATTTCCTATGAATCTCATGTTAAAAGTAAACGTAATTCCCTATATCTAGAAAGTCAACAAAATCTATCACAGGCTTATCAAGCGTATAAAACCAATCCTACAGCACAAACCAAAAATTCCTACCTCCTAGCCAAAACTAATTTTAATGAACTTTTACACTCTTCTGGTAAGAAATATTACTTTACTGTCAGTTATAAGTTTCATCGCTTCGGGAACAAATCAGGAAAACTTCTTACTACTTTATTAAAGGGATCTAGAAAACCTATGACCATTCATCCCCTAAAATTAACTGATGGCTCTTACACATCTTCAAATGCTCACATTTCCAAAGTTATGAGAGTCTTCTATGCAGATCTGTATTCCCCCCCTAAGCCAACTTTAAATGATCCCCCCCCCTATTTTGTCTAATTCGATTGAAGCGTATCCACAACAATTCTGGGACAATTTACTACTACCCCAAGTTCCTTCGGCCCTTGCCTCCTCTTTAACATCTCCTATTTCGACTACTGAAATTTATGATACCATTAAAAAACTTAAAGCATGTAAAGCCCCTGGCCCAGACGGGTATTCCAATGAATTTTATAAACAAATGGCCACACAATTGTGCACTACACTACAATCTGTTTTTAACCATATTATGACTGGGGGGACTCTTCCATTATATTTTACTGATGCTGTGATTAAAGTTTTGCCAAAAGAGGGTAGAGATCTCTCCCTGCCGGGTTCATATAGACCGATATCTTTGCTCAACGTTGATTTTAAAATTTTTACATCCATTTTAGCGCAAAGACTTAAAAACATTCTACCTGTACTGATCCACAAAGATCAAACTGGCTTTATAGCCGGAAGGCATTCAGTGGTGAATATACGAAGAGTTCTCTCAGTCATACAATATGAAAATAACCTTTTATCCCCAGATTCACCCCATAGTTTGATTCTCACTCTAGATGCAGAAAAGGCCTTTGACCTTTTACTGTGGCCCCATTTATACCAAACATTGAAAAATTTTGGCTTCCCAGAATCTTTTATCTCAATTATAAAAACGTTGTACTCTTCCCCTTCGTCTTATGTATTTTGTAACGGAGTAATGTCCCCCCCCTTTTTATTACAACGAGGAACGAGGCAAGGGTGTCCCCTTTCCCCTCTCCTTTTTGATTTATCGATTGAACCACTAGCTGTGGCCGTGCGTCAATCTAACTGTATTCAGGGAATCAAATTAGGGACAGAAACACTAAAAATAGCTTTATTTGCTGATGATACACTTTTATTCTTAACTAATCCAGAACAGTCCTTACCAGCTCTCCTTCATTTAATCTCTTCATTCGGAAAAATTGCAGGTTATAAGATAAATATCACAAAATCGGAAATTTTATTGCTAGGTAATACTTCACCGGCCATCTTTTTGAACCCGGACATTCCTCCTTTTAAAATTTCTAAAACCCACTTTAAATACCTAGGTATTAATATTTGCCCCAACCTAACTAACTTATATAAAATAAACTTTTCTCAGGCTATGGGTAACATACTTTTGAAACTTGAAGCATGGAAAGATCTTCCATTATCGTTACTAGGTAGAATAGAAGTCATCAAAAGTAATTTGTTCCCCAAAATATTTTATTTTATACAGATGCTCCCGATCTCCCTTACACGTTCTGATGTACTCAAACTTGAAGCTCTGTTTTTAAAATTCATATGGCGTGGTAAACGCCCAAGGATTGCTAAATTGAAACTGAAATCGGCAAAAAAAGACGGTTGTTTTAGTTTCCCAGATTTAAAGGCCTATTCCTTGGCAGTACATTTCCGTTATATAATAGATTGGTTTCACAATACATCACTTTATACTGATCTTGAGCTAGAACATGCTATCTTTTCCCCATACTCACCAGCTGCTCTTTTTTTTTTTTTTTTTGTAAAACTGTTTTTATTTTCTCATTTTTGTAATATAAAATCTTTACATACAGTGGTGATTCAACAAGAAGAAAGATATGAATGACCAAGATAGATACATACATACATATATTGCAGCATCGACTGCATTATGGACATCTCTGTACTTTGCAGCATGTATCGCTTAGTATCGCGTAGTCTATGCTAATAACCCTTAATCTGTTGTCATCCACATATTAATATCTTAAAACAATAAGGGGAAACAGAAAAAAGATACAAAGGGAAGAGGGGGAAGGAGACAAGACAATACATTTCACTCCTTAGGCGTGTGGATTACATACCTACACAGTTTCCATCCATGCACTCATCAGCCCCTATATTGCAAGTTGCCAACTCTATAAGTTAGCATTTACATGTTTAAGGAGGACCCAGGAGGTATTTTCAAAGAGCTTTTCAATATGACCCCGTGTGTCTATGTCTAGACTATTGATGTATGGCTCCCATTTCGAGTAAAAGCGGGCGACACCCCTCTCAATGTCTGGTAAGGTGGCTTGTCTCTCCAAATAGAGAACCCGTAGAAGTACATTTTTTAATTCCCCCATAGAAGGAGATGACTTTTTCGTCCAATGATTCAGTATAACCTTATTAGCCACCGTAAGTATGACTGTGAGAATGGGTGTGATTCGCTTCCTATCCGGACCCAGGGCCCAGCCCTCAAAGCAGCTGCATAGACAGGCTACGGGGTCCTTAACAACCCTCAAAGAGAAAATTCTGTTGATGAACCCAATGACTTTATTCCAGAACGTGGCTATCTTACTACATGTCCAAAAGCAGTGGAAAAAGGAGGCCCTTGCTATGTGGCATTTTAAACATTCGCAATTCCCGTCCGGGATCATATGTGCTCTTTGGGCCAGGGCTATGTAGGCCCTATGTAGTAACTTAAAGTACACTTCCTGCAGCTGAGCTGAGTGTAGATATTTAAATGTATACTGACACGATTTAAATAGAATTGGTTGCGCCGGGAAGTCCGGTATATCCCCTTCCCAAGTGGAAACCGTACGTTTCCATAGCTTCTCCGCTTGTATCACCCTTATGTGATCATAAAAATAAGATAGACGATAAGCCGAGGCCTTTGTGATAGTAAGGAGGGTGGCTATGGGGTCCTGTTTGTCTGGTGAGGTCATAGGGGCCGCCATAGTAATGACAAAATGTCGGGCCTGCAGGTACATGTAAAAGTTTGAGTTCGCTATACCATACTTAGATTTCAAATCCTCGAAGGAGAGCATATGCTTCCCTCCCGGGTCGAATACGTCTCTGATAGAGGAGATTCCCCCCTCCCTCCACTGTTTAAAGTTGGCATTTTCCAGCCCAGGGCTGAAGCAGGGATTTCCCCATAAAGTTGTGTATCGGGAAGAGGTCGGGTTTCGATGTAATTTTGAATTAGAATAATGCCATGCTCCTGTTATGCACACCAGTGCCTGCAGGAATGTACTGGTGTTTGAACTGTTATGCACACCAGTGCCTGCAGGAATGTACTGGTGTCTGAACAGAGAGGGATGCAAATCAAATGAACTCACAGACAGACTGGGAAATATGACATAACGTACACAGAAGGTGATAGGGTAACAAAACCAACACAGAGTGAACAGAGAAGCCCAGAGGCTAAGAAACTGGGTGTCTCCCTAGTATTAGAAATGCTCAGATGGAAAAAGCAAGATGTTGTGTTTTAATACGTAGAGAACCCGAAATGCTGTTTCTAAGGGCAACAGCAAAACCCTAAAGGGTTACCAACGGGTGTGGCAGTAAACTCCTTGGTCAGAGATGGAATAATAGACACAAGGAGAGTCTCCACAATCCTAATTCTCACTTGCAGGGCCCAGCTTACTGCCACTAAACTGACACATGGACGCCCTGCACAGTGAGAGAGGATTATGCAGGCAGGTCTGAAAGTACAGCCACAAACCTGCTGGGTTCACAGAATAGCAAAAGAACCTCAGCAGGCTAAATGACTGACTCCAGTCTTACTGCTAGGTCTGGATTGGCAGAGTGTAGTACCAAATCCCCAGGCCTATTTGCAGTAAGCAACAACAAATACAAAGCTACACAGTACTGGCTAACTTTCAGGAACTGACTAACCAACAAAGATTCAGCAGCATCTGCTTAACCTGAGAAGAGGCCTTATAAAGCAGGTGCTGTCCACGCCCCCCTCAGACCTCACAGACTGTGAGCACAAAAACCAGCACCGGATCCCTTGCCTGTAACCACTGCATAGCAAAAGACCCGAACCGGAGTATCAGCTGCGCTCAGGTTACTCCGCTAGCACTTGTCTCCTGGTTGCCATGACGACGTGGCAGCACAGGGCTCCATATGTATCTGCGAGAATAATATTCGCCTTGAGCGAGGCCGGCAGCTTGTGCCTTGGGGTGTGAAGGAGGGCGCTAGGAGAGAAGGGGGCAAACAATTCCTCTTCCAATGTATAATTGGTGAAACAAGAACGCTGCCATAACCAGTCTGTAATATAGTGGAACATCACCGCTCTACTAAACGTATCTAAGTCTGGGATCCCTAGCCCCCCCTCAGCCCTTGGCATCTGAAGTTTGGCATAGGAGATTCTTGGTTTCCTCCCCCCCCATAGAAATTTTGAAAACATGGAGTTCACTAACCTACAATCTTTTTTTGTAGGGCGTAATGGCAGCATCTGTAGAATATAGGAAAGTTTCGGGAACACTACACTTTTAAGGACCGTGGCTCTTCCTAGCAAGGACAAGGGCAAATTAACCCACCCGTCTAGGAGGGCTCGGATCGCCGTCAGGGTCGGGGCAATGTTAACTGTATACAGCTTCTCCATTGATGGGGGTATCTTTATCCCCAAATACTTAAGGGTCCCCTGGGTCCTAGGGAACTGGGACAATATCTGGTGTTTGGTGAAGAGGGACGCGTCTCCCGATAGAGGCATAAGTTCCGATTTGGAGAGATTAACCTTGTAACCCGCAAAGGATCCAAAGCTGTCAATGATAGAGACTATTGGTCCTATCGACCTGCTGGGGTCTGCGATGAATAGCAACATATCATCAGCAAACAACGCTATCTTAACCTCCAGCCTCCCTACCAAGATGCCTCTAAAGGAAGACGCGCCACGTAGGGAAATTGCCAATGGCTCCAGGGCCAGGGCGAACAGTAAAGGGGAAAGAGGACAGCCCTGTCGGGTGCCTCTCTGGATGTAGAAGGGGGAGGAAATATAGCCATTACCTAGTACCTGTGTGGCCGGCTCAGTGTACAGGCGGGCCAACACCTCTACAAAGGCTGACGGGGCTCCAAATCTGTGTAAGGTATCATATAAATGGTCCCACGTCACCATGTCAAACGCCTTTTCGGCGTCAAGTGACAGAATGACGTTAGTGCCCGTGTGTGAAGAGGATTGTAGCCTCTGCATTACTGTTAGGACTTTTCTTATATTAACCACCGCCTGGCGTCCCCAAATGAATCCCGACTGATCTGGGTGGATAATGGAGGGCAATATGAGTTTTAACCTGTCAGCCAAAATCTTGGTGAACAGCTTATAGTCCGTATTGAGCAGGGAAATAGGCCTATAAGATTCTGGAAGTTCTGGGTCTCTACCAGGCTTCGGCAACACCCTGAGGAAAGCTGAGTTGAAAAAATCAGGCAGGGCCCTGCCGGAGAGTAACTCATTAAAACATACCAGCAGTGTGTTCCGAATATGGGGCAATAGTATTTTATAATAATCATTAGAAAGGCCATCTGGACCAGGTGCCTTTCCCGTCTTCAGTGCCTTAATCACCCTCTCCACCTCCTCCCCCGAGATGGGTGCCATAAGGGACGAGGCCTGACTATCAGACATCTGAGGTAGGCTCGTCTCAGCCCAAAATGCCTCTTTGTTAGGTAAATTACTGGGAGGCTGAGAATATAAATGGGCGTAAAAAGAACTCAGCACCTCTGTTATTTTGGCATTAGACCTGACTCTAGTACCATCCCCAGCTCGGAGGGACTTGATTACCGAGGAAGCATGGCGCCCCTTCAATAAGAAAGACATTAATTTCCCCGGTTTATTACCATATCTATGAAAGGAAACATTCCTATAAAAAGTGTGCTTGGCCTCTAAGTGGTTCAGAATGTTATCAAACACAGCCTTTTTGTTATTATAATCAGCTCTATTAGTTGGAGTGGGAGAATGCTTAAACTTCTGAAAGGAGGTCGTTAAGTTACCCTGGGCCTCCAGGTATGAACCATCTAATTGCCTATCCCTGTGTGCACAGTACGACATAATCACCCCTCTCATGACTGGCTTAGATGCCTGCCAAAACATCAAAGGTTTCTCGGACTCATGGCTTGCGTTATTACTCTTATAGTCTAGCCACGCCGCCTCTAACATGTTGCGAAATTTCAGTGAATTAGCCAGATGTGCCGGGAACCGCCACTGACGTACTGGGCCCTTGTCCACCTGCACCGCTAGCTTAATCCAACATAAGGCATGATCCGAGATACTTATAGGTTCAATCCCAGCATCCATAACCTTAGGGAACATATGCTCCGACAACAGCAAGTAGTCAATGCGGGAGAGCGTGCCATATGCAGCCGACAGGCAAGTATAATCCCGTTCCAGTGGATAACACGCCCTCCACACATCCACCACCCGCAGCCGGCGGGTCACATAATTTATTCCCACCTTAGGGTCGCTAAGCCCTCGGCCGGAGGTCACATTTCTATCCATAACCTGAGACGCAACCACATTGAAATCCCCCCCTAACACAATATTAGAATCTATATGACCATACAGTTTGTTCAGCATTTCGAGAAAAAACCCTTTGGGGCGAGTATTCGGGGCATATATGTTGCATAACAATAGGCGTGTGCATTCAACTGTCACATCTGCAATAATATACCGACCCTGCGGGTCCACCGTTACAGAATGAACATCATAAGAGAGAGACTGTCTAATTAATATGGCTACTCCCCGCGCCTTTGACGAATATGGGGCCGAAGCCATCACTGACCACCTAAGTGTGTTAAGTTTGGCCATCTCTAAAGGGAGGAGGTGCGTTTCCTGCAGGAACGCTATATCTGTGCGGAGCTTGTTCATGTACATAAGGATTTTTTTCCTCTTAGCCGGGGAATTAATACCTCCCACGTTCCATGTGCTAATTTTTAAAGACGACATGCAGACATTCTAAATAGGGCTGTGAAGAGAAAGACGAGCACATAAATGCAGAGGTGGACCAGCCACCACTTCCCTACCCACCACACTACCTGAGCAAACATACAGGGGGGTTTGGACAAGACACATAAGGGATAACAACATATAACAACAAAAAAGCAGAACAGAACAGGAGGCAACAACTCGCCTCCATCGTTCAAGGAGTAGAGGCTTCCAGCCATGTATAAATCAGTGCTTTTACCACCAATCATGGCGTGCTAACCCCTAGCACCCCCCGGTCAATATCAACCGCTAATACAAAGAATTGAGACTCCCAGCTTCTCCTCAGCCTAACGTAACAAAACTGAACTGAGATTAAGGAAAAGAAAGTAATCAGCAATGTTAGACTGGATGAGTGTCACTCGAGCAGCATTTTCCCTGCCAAGGGAAATCATACAGGAGTCAGGTATAGTAGCAATCCCATCCGAGACTACCAGGCCTCTCAACGATGAATGCTCGACACTCCCAGCCCGGGACCTATAATGCAGAATGTGGAGAGGCAGGAGATGAGGACTGTCCTGACCGTCTTCCCTCCGACAGGAATCCCGCTGCATCAGCCGCATTAGAAAAGTCACGAAAAGAGTCCCCTTCAAAGAGCCGTAATCTCGCAGTGTACAGCAATGCAAATTTCTTGCCCTCCTGGACCAGACGTGAGCATATCTGGGAAAAATCTTTGCGGGCTCGGGAAACTTCGGCAGAATAATCTTGAAAAAGACGTATGTCCCTTCCGTCCCATGCTAGAGTCCTGTGTTTCCTGGACGCTGACCAAATAGCTTCTTTATGTAGGAAGTTTAAACATCGAAAAATTACTACCCGTGGCCTCGCGTTCTGACCCGTCCTGGGCGGTCCGAGACGATGGGCCCTCTCCACTACCATGTCTGCACATGTATCCTTTATGCCCAGCAATTCCGGAAGAGATTCCTGGAGAAACCGATATAAGTCTGGCCCTCGAAGAGTTTCTGCCAGGCCCATGACTCTGAGATTATTCCGTCTCGATCTATTTTCCAGGTCGTCTAATTTATTCATAACCTGATAATAAGATTTTTGCATGGTGTCTGCATTCGTTTTTAATTCTGCCACATCTTGAAACACTTCCCCCAGTCTCTGCTCTGTGGCTAATACTCTCTGGGACAGCTGTTTCATCTGAGACTTAATGTCCTGTGCCACCTGTGTTAACTTAGCAGCGTGTGTGTCCATGAGGGGCCCCATCGTTACCTTTATGGCTTTCACAACGTCCTCATATGAGACTGGAGCTGCTAGGTCTGGGGAGACAGGCCTGGGCCCATCTTCTAGCTGCGAGCCTTCCTGCGTGTCCGGGACGGCGGCCATGTTGGATTCTGCTCGGCGCCGCTCAGAGCGGGATCTTTGCTGCTTTGCCGGCATTGAGGGGGTGAGGAACTTCTCCATATGGTGGAGGAGACCTTCCCCTTGCTGAGGCTGCGGGAACCGCCGGGTTTGTGTCCGCGAATGCGGCTCTGCTTGCTGTGCTGGCCGGGGGTGCAACGGAGCTCTCACGCCGAGCTCCCGATCACATGGGAGCCGGAACCGGAAGTCCACCAGCTGCTCTTATTCATCTACATCCCTCCCAAATACCATCTAAGCTTAAAGACCACATTCTATTTAAGGACACTTTTTCAGCTTGGAACACTGTTAACAAAATGCTTCATAGAAATCCTTATTTTTCACAGTTTATCCCCTTCTGGGGAAACCCAGTTTTTTTGCCATCTTTACAAAATCCTGCCTTCTCACAATGGAAGTTTAAAGGGCTAGACTCATTTAGTAAAATATTTGATCCTGGAGGCTCTATCTACTCGTTTTCAGAACTGCGTCATAAATTTGACCTTCCTAAACATCATATGTTCATGTATTTCCAGGTGCGTCACTTTGTGTATTCTATCAGTCATCCTTCTCTTCCTACAATGATCAGGGGTTCGAAAATACTTTCCAAAACACATCCCAATGATATTGATTCTCTACTTAAGTTTAGCTGTTCACGCCCTTATAAAGTGCAATCCTTATACGTTATTTTGCTGAACTGCTCTCCCACAGTTCAATGGGAAAACTTGCTCTTAAAATGGAAAAAGGATATTCCGGCCCTGACGGATGTTGCTGAACTTACTGACCCCTGCTTAAGATCCCTTAAATTTCTGGGATCATCGTACCTCCAAGAGGTACACCTGAGAACGATCCACAGGGCATATATCACTCCGCTACAACGCAAGTATATGATCCCTAGTGAAAAAGGGAGCTGTATTAAATGTGGAGTCTCTTCAGCATCCTTTCTACATTGTATGTGGGAGTGCAGAAAAGTAAAATTCTTCTGGAACAAACTCTTAGTATTTATTAATCAAATGTTTGACATGAATGTTCACCCAGACCCGTTAGCATGTTTATGTTTAAATTTTAAGAATTGGAATCTAAAACCGAAGATTTGCCCTTTGCTGAGTGTTATACTCACCCTTGCTAAGAAATGTATATTAATCCGATGGGTCAAAAATTCGGCTCCTACCATTACGGAGGTTAAACAAAAGCTCTTACAACTAATGTACTATGACTGGAAAACATTTTTGACAATTCACTCTTTCTTTGGACTCTACAAATTTTGTGTAAAATGGAATTGTTTTATCAATACTTTAGACCCCTATAATAAAGCTCATGTATTAATAATGATAGACTGTAAAACGGTGACATATAACTTATGTGTATAGAAATCTCGATTTAAATCAGTACCTGTAATGCCTATTGTATATTTCTGCTTTGTGAGGATATTTTGAGTGGACTTATAGGCTGATCTCCGATATATTACTATTTGTTAATGCTGCTATCACACGACTCTTCCCCGTATTCTACTTCCCTCTTGTGTGTTCCTCTTACCCATCTCTTTATCTATCTTTCTATTTCTTAATTTACCTTTAACTTGTAATTAATAGAGTCAGATTGTTCAAGGTTCAGCAAAAATTTTATTGACCTTGTGATTGTTATGTCATACAGTTTACTGCGAGATAAGACTGTTAATCTTTCTGACTTGTCAAATTACGATTTCATTTGTTTATTATAAAACCTTAATTAATAAATCTTTAAAAAAAAAAATATATATATACATATCTTGAGTTCTACTCATGTTACTTTTTTCTTTTTTTTGTCACATTAGCATTTTTCTTTTTTTGTCACGTTAACAGGATGCGGTCAAGATGCCGCTGGCCGGAATCCCGGCGGTCGAAATACCGACGCCGGAATCCCGACCGCCACAATCCCGACATATTCTCCCTCCGTGGGTGTCCACGACACCCATAGAGGGAGAATATAATAGTGTGCCAAGCGTAGCGAGCCACCGTGCCCGCAGCGTGGCATGCGAAGCGAGCCCACAAGGGGCTGCGTTCCGCTCGCCACCCCTGTCGGGATTGTGTGGTCGGGATTCCGGCGTCGGTATTTCGACCGCCGGGATTCCGGCCGGCGGCATTTAGTACTGATCCCACGTTAACATGCGGCATTTCCTTTTGTTCATTTGTAGACTTTCACACTACACGGTTAATTTAAGCATAGTGGGAAAGGCAACTGAGGTGATTGTAGAAAGGTACTAGCCACATTCCATAACTCAGACCACAGCCCCTTTTCAGACCACATCACTAGTCACACCCCCTGCGGCGGCAAACAATAGGCCCTTCAGAAATTTCAGCTCCAGGCCCATGTGGACCTTAATCTGGCACTGTCCATGTGGACTTTTATAGGGAATAGTACTACCTGTGGCAAGCAGAGCAGAGTGAGCCTCCATGGACAAAGTGTAGCTAGCAAAGTGAGGCCACTATGGTGGAAGTTTGTTTTGATGGTGGTCATATAACATGAAATATACAAGATGTGGCAAAAAAAAAAAAAGAAAAGAAAAAAAAGCACATTAAAAAATGTGGAGAATGCAGCACCTACAGTATACAAGTGCCTCGTTGACAGGGATGTGCTATCAGGCCACATCAAAGCTAGAGATGAGCGGGTTCGGTTTCTCTGAAACCGAACCCGCACGAACTTCATGTTTTTTTTACGGGTCCGAGCAGACTCGGATCCTCCCGCCTTGCTCGGTTAACCCGAGCGCGCCCGAACGTCATCATGACGCTGTCGGATTCTCGCGAGACTCGGATTCTATATAAGGAGCCGCGCGTCGCCGCCATTTTCACACGTGCATTGAGATTGATAGGGAGAGGACGTGGCTGGCGTCCTCTCCATTAGAAATTAGATTAGAAGAGAGAGAGAGATTGTGCAGAGTCAGACAGAGTTTACCACAGTGACCAGTGCAGTTGTTGTTAGTTAACTTTTATTTATTTTAATATAATATATCCGTTCTCTGCTATATCCGTTCTCTGCCTGAAAAAAAACGATACACAGCAGCAGCCAGTCACACAGTGTGACTCAGTCTGTGTGCACTCAGCTCAGCCCAGTGTGCTGCACATCAATGTATAAAAGGCAAAGCTTATAATAATTGTGGGGGAGACTGGGGAGCACTGCAGGTTGTTATAGCAGGAGCCCCCAGGAGTACATAATATTATATTAATTTAAAATTAAACAGTGCACACTTTTGCTGCAGGAGTGCCACTGCCAGTGTGACTAGTGGTGACCAGTGCCTGACCACCAGTATAGTAGTATATTGTTGTATGTATTGTATACTATCTCTTTATCAACCAGTCTATATTAGCAGCAGACACAGTACAGTGCGGTAGTTCACGGCTGTGGCTACCTCTGTGTCGGCAGTCGGAACTCGGCAGGCAGTCCGTCCATCCATAATTGTATTACAATATATACCACCTAACCGTGGTATTTTTTTTTCTTTCTTTATACCGTCGTCATAGTGTCATACTAGTTGTTACGAGTATACTACTATCTCTTTATCAACCAGTGTACAGTGCGGTAGTTCACGGCTGTGGCTACCTCTGTGTCGGCAGTCGGCAGGCAGTCCGTCCATCCATAATTGTATTATTATTATAATATATACCACCTAACCGTGGTTTTTTTTTCATTCTTTATACCGTCATAGTGTCATACTAGTTGTTACGAGTATACTACTATCTCTTTATCAACCAGTGTACAGTGCGGTAGTTCACGGCTGTGGCTACCTCTGTGTCGGCAGTCGGCAGGCAGTCCGTCCATCCATAATTGTATTATTATTATAATATATACCACCTAACCGTGGTTTTTTTTTCATTCTTTATACCGTCGTCATAGTGTCATACTAGTTGTTACGAGTATACTACTATCTCTTTATCAACCAGTGTACAGTGCGGTAGTTCACGGCTGTGGCTACCTCTGTGTCGGCAGTCGGCAGGCAGTCCGTCCATCCATAATTGTATTATTATTATAATATATACCACCTAACCGTGGTTTTTTTTTTCATTCTTTATACCGTCGTCATAGTGTCATACTAGTTGTTACGAGTATACTACTATCTCTTTATCAACCAGTGTACAGTGCGGTAGTTCACGGCTGTGGCTACCTCTGTGTCGGCAGTCGGCAGGCAGTCCGTCCATCCATAATTGTATTATTATTATAATATATACCACCTAACCGTGGTATTTTTTTTTCTTTCTTTATACCGTCGTCATAGTGTCATACTAGTTGTTACGAGTATACTACTATCTCTTTATCAACCAGTGTACAGTGCGGTAGTTCACGGCTGTGGCTACCTCTGTGTCGGCAGTCGGCAGGCAGTCCGTCCATCCATAATTGTATTATTATTATAATATATACCACCTAACCGTGGTTTTTTTTTCATTCTTTATACCGTCGTCATAGTGTCATACTAGTTGTTACGAGTATACTACTATCTCTTTATCAACCAGTGTACAGTGCGGTAGTTCACGGCTGTGGCTACCTCTGTGTCGGCAGTCGGCAGGCAGTCCGTCCATCCATAATTGTATTATTATTATAATATATACCACCTAACCGTGGTTTTTTTTTCATTCTTTATACCGTCGTCATAGTGTCATACTAGTTGTTACGAGTATACTACTATCTCTTTATCAACCAGTGTACAGTGCGGTAGTTCACGGCTGTGGCTACCTCTGTGTCGGCAGTCGGCAGGCAGTCCGTCCATCCATAATTGTATTATTATTATAATATATACCACCTAACTGTGGTATTTTTTTTTCTTTCTTTATACCGTCGTCATAGTGTCATACTAGTTGTTACGAGTATACTACTATCTCTTTATCAACCAGTGTACAGTGCGGTAGTTCACGGCTGTGGCTACCTCTGTGTCGGCAGTCGGCAGGCAGTCCGTCCATCCATAATTGTATTATTATTATAATATATACCACCTAACCGTGGTTTTTTTTTCATTCTTTATACCGTCGTCATAGTGTCATACTAGTTGTTACGAGTATACTACTATCTCTTTATCAACCAGTGTACAGTGCGGTAGTTCACGGCTGTGGCTACCTCTGTGTCGGCACTCGGCAGGCAGTCCGTCCATCCATAATTGTATTATTATTATAATATATACCACCTAACCGTGGTTTTTTTTTCATTCTTTATACCGTCGTCATAGTGTCATACTAGTTGTTACGAGTATACTACTATCTCTTTATCAACCAGTGTACAGTGCGGTAGTTCACGGCTGTGGCTACCTCTGTGTCGGCAGTCGGCAGGCAGTCCGTCCATCCATAATTGTATTATTATTATAATATATACCACCTAACTGTGGTATTTTTTTTTCTTTCTTTATACCGTCGTCATAGTGTCATACTAGTTGTTACGAGTATACTACTATCTCTTTATCAACCAGTGTACAGTGCGGTAGTTCACGGCTGTGGCTACCTCTGTGTCGGCAGTCGGCAGGCAGTCCGTCCATCCATAATTGTATTATTATTATAATATATACCACCTAACCGTGGTTTTTTTATACCACCTAACCGTGGCAGTCCGTCCATAATTGTATACTAGTATCCAATCCAT
The DNA here is from genome assembly GCF_028390025.1 of Pseudophryne corroboree. Classification (NCBI taxonomy): domain Eukaryota; kingdom Metazoa; phylum Chordata; class Amphibia; order Anura; family Myobatrachidae; genus Pseudophryne; species Pseudophryne corroboree. The sequence goes on along the minus strand of NC_086447.1, from coordinate 430,589,254 downwards.
CCATCTCCATTGTTTACCTGAGGTGCCTTTTAGTTCTGCCTATAAAATATGGAGAACAAAAAAGTTGAGGTTCCAAAATTAGGGAAAGATCAAGATCCACTTCCACCTCGTGCTGAAGCTGCTGCCACTAGTCATGGCCGAGACGATGAAATGCCAGCAACGTCGTCTGCCAAGGCCGATGCCCAATGTCATAGTACAGAGCATGTCAAATCCAAAACACCAAATATCAGAAAAAAAAGGACTCCAAAACCTAAAATAAAATTGTCGGAGGAGAAGCGTAAACTTGCCAATATGCCATTTACCACACGGAGTGGCAAGGAACGGCTGAGGCCCTGGCCTATGTTCATGGCTAGTGGTTCAGCTTCACATGAGGATGGAAGCACTCAGCCTCTCGCTAGAAAACTGAAAAGACTCAAGCTGGCAAAAGCACCGCAAAGAACTGTGCGTTCTTTGAAATCCCAAATCCACAAGGAGAGTCCAATTGTGTCGTTTGCGATGCCTGACCTTCCCAACACTGGACGTGAAGAGCATGCGCCTTCCACTATTTGCATGCCCCCTGCAAGTGCTGGAAGGAGCACCCGCAGTCCAGTTCCTGATAGTCAGATTGAAGATGTCAGTGTTGAAGTACACCAGGATGAGGAGGATATGGGTGTTGCTGGCGCTGGGGAGGAAATTGACCAGGAGGATTCTGATGGTGAGGTGGTTTGTTTAAGTCAGGCACCCGGGGAGACACCTGTTGTCCGTGGGAGGAATATGGCCGTTGACATGCCAGGTGAAAATACCAAAAAAATCAGCTCTTCGGTGTGGAGGTATTTCACCAGAAATGCGGACAACAGGTGTCAAGCCGTGTGTTCCCTTTGTCAAGCTGTAATAAGTAGGGGTAAGGACGTTAACCACCTCGGAACATCCTCCCTTATACGTCACCTGCAGCGCATTCATAATAAGTCAGTGACAAGTTCAAAAACTTTGGGTGACAGCGGAAGCAGTCCACTGACCAGTAAATCCCTTCCTCTTGTAACCAAGCTCACACAAACCACCCCACCAACTCCCTCAGTGTCAATTTCCTCCTTCCCCAGGAATGCCAATAGTCCTGCAGGCCATGTCACTGGCAAGTCTGACGAGTCCTCTCCTGCCTGTGATTCCTCCGATGCATCCTTGCGTGTAACGCCTACTGCTGCTGGCGCTGCTGTTGTTGCCGCTGGGAGTCGATGGTCATCCCAGAGGGGAAGTCGTAAGCCCACTTGTACTACTTCCAGTAAGCAATTGACTGTTCAACAGTCCTTTGCGAGGAAGATGAAATATCACAGCAGTCATCCAACTGCAAAGCGGATAACTGAGTCCTTGACAACTATGTTGGTGTTAGACGTGCGTCCGGTATCCGCCGTTAGTTCACAGGGAACTAGACAATTTATTGAGGCAGTGTGCCCCCGTTACCAAATACCATCTAGGTTCCACTTCTCTAGGCAGGCGATACCGAGAATGTACACGGACGTCAGAAAAAGACTCACCAGTGTCCTAAAAAATGCAGTTGTACCCAATGTCCACTTAACCACGGACATGTGGACAAGTGGAGCAGGGCAGGGTCAGGACTATATGACTGTGACAGCCCACTGGGTAGATGTATGGACTCCCGCCGCAAGAACAGCAGCGGCGGCACCAGTAGCAGCATCTCGCAAACGCCAACTCTTTCCTAGGCAGGCTACGCTTTGTATCACCGCTTTCCAGAATACGCACACAGCTGAAAACCTCTTACGGCAACTGAGGAAGATCATCGCGGAATGGCTTACCCCAATTGGACTCTCCTGTGGATTTGTGGCATCGGACAACGCCAGCAATATTGTGTGTGCATTAAATATGGGCAAATTCCAGCACGTCCCATGTTTTGCACATACCTTGAATTTGGTGGTGCAGAATTTTTTAAAAAACGACAGGGGCGTGCAAGAGATGCTGTCGGTGGCCAGAAAAATTGCGGGACACTTTCGGCGTACAGGCACCACGTACAGAAGACTGGAGCACCACCAAAAACTACTGAACCTGCCCTGCCATCATCTGAAGCAAGAAGTGGTAACGAGGTGGAATTCAACCCTCTATATGCTTCAGAGGTTGGAGGAGCAGCAAAAGGCCATTCAAGCCTATACAATTGAGCACGATATAGGAGATGGAATGCACCTGTCTCAAGTGCAGTGGAGAATGATTTCAACGTTGTGCAAGGTTCTGATGCCCTTTGAACTTGCCACACGTGAAGTCAGTTCAGACACTGCCAGCCTGAGTCAGGTCATTCCCCTCATCAGGCTTTTGCAGAAGAAGCTGGAGGCATTGAAGAAGGAGCTAACACGGAGCGATTCCGCTAGGCATGTGGGACTTGTGGATGCAGCCCTTAATTCGCTTAACAAGGATTCACGGGTGGTCAATCTGTTGAAATCAGAGCACTACATTTTGGCCACCGTGCTCGATCCTAGATTTAAAGCCTACCTTGGATCTCTCTTTCCGGCAGACACAGGTCTGCTGGGGTTGAAAGACCTGCTGGTGACAAAATTGTCAAGTCAAGCGGAACGCGACCTGTCAACATCTCCTCCTTCACATTCTCCCGCAACTGGGGGTGCGAGGAAAAGGCTCAGAATTCCGAGCCCACCCGCTGGCGGTGATGCAGGGCAGTCTGGAGCGACTGCTGATGCTGACATCTGGTCCGGACTGAAGGACCTGACAACGATTACGGACATGTCGTCTACTGTCACTGCATATGATTCTCTCAACATTGATAGAATGGTGGAGGATTATATGAGTGACCGCATCCAAGTAGGCACGTCACACAGTCCGTACTTATACTGGCAGGAAAAAGAGGCAATTTGGAGGCCCTTGCACAAACTGGCTTTATTCTACCTAAGTTGCCCTCCCACAAGTGTGTACTCCGAAAGAGTGTTTAGTGCCGCCGCTCACCTTGTCAGCAATCGGCGTACGAGGTTACATCCAGAAAATGTGGAGAAGATGATGTTCATTAAAATGAATTATAATCAATTCCTCCGCGGAGACATTGACCAGCAGCAATTGCCTCCACAAAGTACACAGGGAGCTGAGATGGTGGATTCCAGTGGGGACGAATTGATAATCTGTGAGGAGGGGGATGTACACGGTGATATATCGGAGGGTGAAGATGAGGTGGACATCTTGCCTCTGTAGAGCCAGTTTGTGCAAGGAGAGATTAATTGCTTCTTTTTTGGGGGGGGTCCAAACCAACCCGTCATATCAGTCACAGTCGTGTGGCAGACCCTGTCACTGAAATGATGGGTTGGTTAAAGTGTGCATGTCCTGTTTTGTTTATACAACATAAGGGTGGGTGGGAGGGCCCAAGGATAATTCCATCTTGCACCTCTTTTTTCTTTTCTTTTTCTTTGCATCATGTGCTGATTGGGGAGGGTTTTTTGGAAGGGACATCCTGCGTGACACTGCAGTGCCACTCCTAGATGGGCCCGGTGTTTGTGTCGGCCACTAGGGTCGCTTATCTTTCTCACACAGTCAGCTACCTCATTGCGCCTCTTTTTTTCTTTGCGTCATGTGCTGTTTGGGGAGGGTTTTTTGGAAGGGACATCCTGCGTGACACTGCAGTGCCACTCCTAGATGGGCCCGGTGTTTGTGTCGGCCACTAGGGTCGCTTATCTTACTCACACAGCGACCTCGGTGCAAATTTTAGGACTAAAAATAATATTGTGAGGTGTGATGTGTTCAGAATAGGCTGAAAATGAGTGTAAATTATGTTTTTTGAGGTTAATAATACTTTGGGATCAAAATTACCCCCAAATTCTATGATTTAAGCTGTTTTTTAGGGTTTTTTGAAAAAAACACCCGAATCCAAAACACACCCGAATCCGACAAAAAAAATTCGGTGAGGTTTTGCCAAAACGCGGTCGAACCCAAAACACGGCCGCGGAACCGAACCCAAAACCAAAACACAAAACCCGAAAAATTTCAGGCGCTCATCTCTAATCAAAGCACACCCCGTCAGTGAGGCAGATGTGATTGGACAGGGATTCCAGTGCTAGATCCGCTGTCCAATCACCCATACGCGGTGGCGGGACCCGGCGGTTACTACTGTTGGAGCTGTCCTATAATGATCAAGCTCCCCTCTCCTCCTAATTCTCCCTGACTCGCCTGATGGTGGTGGGGACCTGACAGTAGCAGTGGCAGCCCCGGAGGCAGCGGGAAGTCCAGAGCTGGGGTGCGTGCGAAGGCCAGCTCTCTTCCCTCTACTTCCTCCTCCTCCACCCTCCCAGTAAGCAGCAGCGGCAGCCTCACCGGCACCTACACTCTCCTGGACCGGGGAGACAACTCTCCGCAGCAGTTGTTAATTTTATACCCCATAATAGTGCCCTAGTTCATTTTCTGAACCATAGTAGGGCCTTAGTTAATGTTGTGCCCTTCAGTAGTTTATTTTATAAACCATATTAGTGCCCTAGTTCACATTATGTCACATTGTAGGGCTATACATACACATTATGCCACACAGTATCCCCAATTCAAATTATGACATACAGTGTCCCCAGTCCATGTTTTGTCACATTACAGTGCCTCCAGTTCATATTATGCCACACTAACTATAGTGCCTCCACTTCATATTCTGCCACAGTACAGTGCCCCAGTTCATATTACAGTATGTAACAATTTATTGCACTCCTGTTAATTTTATACCATATTACAATGAGCAGGTCCATGGGCATAACTAGATATGTTGTAGGTCCCAAGGCAAAAGTTTGTAAGGCCCCCCTATGTACCACCTAATGGTGAAATATGTACAGTACTCTGCAGAGGATTTAGGCAGGTGTGGAAAAAATGCTTCTAAGTAAGAGTGCTTTCAAAAATAGAATTGTTAATAGTTTATTTTTATCACTTAGCAAAATGCAAAGTAAGTGAACAGAAGAGAAATCTAAATTAAATCAATATTTGGGGTGACCACTCATTGCCTTCAAAACAGCATCAGTTCTTATAGGTATACTTGCATATAGTTTTTGAAGGAGCTTGGTAGTGGTATGGGTCATTAGGTCGACCACACTTAGGTCGACAGTCATTAGGTTGACCACTATTGGTTGACATGCATTAGGTCGACATGGTCACTAAGTCGACATGGTCATTAGGTCGACATGGAAAAAGGTTGACATGAGTTTTTTTACTTTTTTGGCGTTGTTTTCTTTGTAAAGTGACGGGGAACCTCAATTAGTGCACCTTGTCCCCTCGCATGGCTCGCGCTTCAGGCAAGGTGCCTCACTCCACTACTGCTGCACTCGGCAGAGGTTACTATTCACAATCGTAGTCCACATGGATCTTAAAGTAGGAAACAGTTCAAAAAATGAAACAAAATGTGAAAAAAGCATGTCAACCTTTTTCCATGTCAACCTAGTACATGTCGACCTAGTGACCATGTCGACCAATAGTGGTTGACCTAATGACTGTCGACCTAAGTATGGTCGACGTAATGACCATATCCCCTTGGTAGGGAGGTTGTTTCAAACATCTTGGAGAACTAACCACAGATCTATGGATGTAGGCTTGCTCAAATCCTTCTGTCTCTTCACGTAAGTGCGGCGGGCACTTTTCGTGTTTTGGTTCTAATTTCACTTTTGTGTTTTGGTTTTGGCTTGGTTTTGCCAAAACCACCCTTTCGTGTTTTGGTTTTGGTTTTGGTTTTGGATCTGGATGATTTTTTTTTTTTTTTTTTTAAACATAAACAGCTAAAATCACAGAATTTGGGGTTAATTTTGCTCCTAGGGTATTATTAACCTCAATAACAATCATTTCCACTCATTTATAGTCTATTCTGAACACCTCACACCTCACAATATTGTTTTTAGGCCTAAAAGTTGCACCAAGGTGGCTGTATGACTAAGCTAAGCGACACAAGTGTGCGACACAAACACCTGGCCCATCTAGGAGTGGCACTGCAGTTAAAGACAGGATGGCACAAAAAAAAACTAGTCCCCTAACAGCACATGATGCAAAGAAGAAAAAGATGTGCAATGAGGTAGCTGGATGGCCAAGCTAAGTGACACAAGTGTGTGGCACAAACACCTGGCCCATCTAGGAGTGGCACTGTGGTTGTAGACAGGATGGCCAAAGAAAAACTAGTCCCCAAACAGCACATGATGCAAAGAAGAAAAAGAGGTGCAAGATGGAATTGTCCTTGGGCCTTTCCATCCACCCTTATGTTGTATAAACAGGACATGCACACTTTAACAAACCAATCATTTCAGCGACAGGGTCTGCCACACGACTGTGGCTGAAATGACTGGTTTGTTTGGGCCCCCACCAAAAAAGAAGCAATCAATCTCTCCTTGCACAAACTGGCTCTACAGAGGCAAGATGTCGACCTCATCATCATCCTCTGATTCCTCACCCCTTTCACTGTGTACATCCTCCTCACAGTGTATTAATTCGTCCCCACTGGAATCCACCATCACAGGTCCCTGTGTACTTTCTGGAGGCAATTGCTGGTAAAGGTCTTCCCGGAGGAATTTATAATTAATTTTGATGAACATCATCTTCTCCACATTTTGTGGAAGTAACCTCCTACGCCGATCGCTGACAAGGTTACCAGCTGCACTAAACACTTATTCGGAGTAAACACTGGAGGGGGGCAACTTAGGTAAAATAAAGCCAGTTTGTGCAAGGGCCTCCAAATTGCCTCTTTTTTCTGCCAGTATATGTACGGACTGTCTGGCATGCCTACTTGGATGCTGTCACTCATATAATCCTCCACCATTCTTTCAATGGTGACAGAATCATATACAGTGCCAGTAGACATGTCAGTAATCGTTGGCAGGTCCTTCAGTCCGGACCAGATGTCAGCTTTCGCTCCTGACTGCTGTGCATCCCTGCCAGCAGGTGGGCTAGTAAATCTTATCCTTTTCCTCACAGCCCCAGTGGCGGGAGAAATTGAAGGAGGAGCTGTTGACGGGTCATGTTCCGCTTGAGTTGACAATTTACTAACCAGCGGGTCTTTGCACCTCTGCACACTTGTGTCTGCTGGAAAGAGATATACAATGTAGGCTTTAAACCTAGGATCGAGCACGGTGCCCAAAATGTAGTGCTCTGATTTCAACAGATTGACCACCCTTGAATCCTGGCAAAGCGAATGAAGGACTCCATCCACAAGTCCCACATACTTTGCGGAATCGCTCCGGCTTAGCTCCCCCTTCAATTTATCCAGCTGCTTATGCAAAAGCCTGATGAGGGGAATGACCTGACTCAAGCTGGCAGTGTCTGAACTGACTTCACGTGTGGCAAGTTCGAAGGGTTGAAGAACCTTGCACAAGACGGAAATCATTCTCCACTGCACTTTGAGTCAGGTGCATTACCCTTCCTTTGCCTATATCGTAGGTGGATGTATAGGCTTGAATGGCCTTTTGCTGCTCCTTCATCCTCTAAAGCATATAGAGTGTTGAATTCCATCTCGTTACCACCTCTTGCTTCAGTTGATGGCAGGGCAGGTTCAGGAGTGTTTGCTGGCGCTCCAGTCTTCGGCACGCAGTGGCAGAATGCCGAAAGTGGCCCGCAATTTTTTGGGCCACCAACAGCATCTCCTGCACACCCCACTCATTTTTCAAAAAATTCTGCACCACCAAATTAATTGTATGTGCAAAACATGGGACATGCTGGAATTTGCTCAGATGTAATGCATGCACAATATTGGTGGCGTTGTCCGATATCACAAAACCCCAGGAGAGTCCAATTGGGGTAAGCCATTCTGCGATGATGTTCCTCAGTTTCCGTAAGAGGTTGTCAGCTGTGTGCCTCTTATGGAAAGCGGTGATACATAGTGTAGCCTGCCTTGGAACGAGTTGGCGTTTGCGAGATGCTGCTACTGGTGCTGCTGCTGTTGCTGCGGGAGGCAATACATCTACCCAGTGGGCTGTTACAGTCATATAGTCCTTAGTCTGCCCTGTTCCACTTGTCCACATGTCCATGATTAAGTGGACACTGGATACAACCGCATTTTGTCGGACACTGGTGACTTTTTTTCTGACGTCTGTGTACATTCTCTGTATTGCCTGCCTAGAGAAATAGAACCTAGATGGGATTTAATACCAGGGACACAGTACCTCAGACAATTCTGTAAGTCCCACTGAACTAATGGTGGATACCAGATGCACCTCTAACACCAACATAGCTGTCAAGGCCTCAGTTATCCGCTTTGCAAAAGGATGACTGCTGTCATTTCATCTTCCTCACAAAGGACTGTTGGACAGTCAATTGCTTACAGGAAGTAGTACAAGTGGTCTTCCGACTTCCCCTCTGGGATGACGATTGACTCCCAGCAGCAACAACAGCAGCGCCAGCAACAGCAGGCGTACCACTCAAGGATCCTACGGAGGAATCCGGGTTAGGAGAGGACTCCTCAGTCTTGACAGTGCATTGGCCTGCAGGACTACGGACGTTCCTGACTGAGGATGAAGTTGACGTTGAAGGAGTTGGTGGTGTGGCTTGCTTGATCTTGGGTACAGGAGGATGAATGGATTTAGGTGTCAGTGGACTGCTTATGCTCTTACCCAAAGTTTCACAACTTGACACTGACTTCTGATGAATGCGCAACAGGTGACGTATAAGGGAGGATGTTCCTAGGTGGTTAACATCCTTACCCCTACTTATTACAGATTGACAGAGGCAACAGATGGCTTGACACCTGTTGTCCGGATTTGTGGAGAAATAATTCCACACCGAAGAGGTGTCTTTTTTGGTAGTTGGCCCAGGCATCACAAATGGGCTTCTTCGTCCCAAGGACAACAGGTGTCTCCCCCGGTGCCTGACTTAAACAAACCACATCACCATCAGAATCCTCATCGTCAACTTCCTCCTCAGCACCAGCAACACCCATATCCTCATCCTGGTGTACTTCAACAGTGACATCTTCAATTTTTCAATTTGAATATCAGGAACTGGACTGTGGACGCTCCTTCCAGCACTTGCAGGGGGCGTGCAAATGGTGGAAGGAGCCACCTCTTCCCATCCAGCTTGGGAAGGTCAGGCATCGCAACCACTGACACACTTGGACTCTACTTGGGGATTTGTGATACCATCTCAGAACGCACAGTTCTTTTCTGTGCTCTTTCCAGCTTAACTCTTTTAATTTTTCTAACTGGAGGATGAGGGCTTCCATCGTCATGTGAAGCTGAACCACTAGCCATGAACATAGGCCAGGGCCTCAGCCGTTCCTTGCCACTCCGTGTCGTAAATGGCATATTGGCAAGTTTACGTTTCTCCTCAGACAATTTACATTTCTGTTTTTGGTTCTTTTTACTGAACTTTGGCTTTTTGGATTTTACATGCCCTCTACTAGCACATTGGACATCGGCCTTGGCAGACGACGTTGATGGCATTTCATTGTCTATGTCATGGCTAGAGGCAGCAGCTTCAGCACTAGGAGGAAGTGGTTCTTCTTGATCTTTCCCTATTTTATCCTCAAAATTTTTGTTCTCCATTATTTTTTGGGAGTTATATGTGACAATATGCGGCACAGGAATGACTGATGAGACAGGACACTACCACTGGTCTGATGCAGCACAACACAACAAGACTGTAAGAGACTTGTGGTTGTTGTTATTATTATTATACGGCAGCAGTGGACATATAGCAGCAGCAGCGTATATCGTCACTGGAATGACTGATGAAACAGGACACTACCACTGGTCTGATGCAGCACAACACAACAAGACTGTAAGAAACTTGTGGTTGTTATTATTATTATACGGCAGCAGTGGACGTATAGCAGCAGCGTATATCGTCACTGGAATGACTGATGAGACAGGACACTCCCACTGGTCTGATGCAGCACAACACAACAAGACTGTAAGAAACTTGTGGTTGTTATTATTATTATACGGCAGCAGTGGACGTATAGCAGCAGCGTATATCGTCACTGGAATGACTGATGAGACAGGACACTACCACTGGTCTGATGCAGCACAACACAACAACACTTTATACAGCTACACTGGATATATGGCAGCAGAGAACACCAACACTGTGACTGGCTGGACTGATGCAGCACAATACACAGACTACACTGACTGGACTGAACAGCACAACACAGCACCACTTTATACAGCTACACTGGCAGGAGAGGACACCAACACTGTGACTGGCTGGACTGATGCAGCACAATACACTGGGACTACAGTGGACTGAGCAGCACAACACAAGACTTGCCACCCCGCTTTCCCGCCCCCACACAGACACTGGAGGACGGAGACATGTTCTCTCACTACACTCTCCGAGACTGGAGTGAAAATTGCCGCGACGCGCGGCTCCTTATATGGAATCCAAATCCCGTGACAATCCCACATCGGGATGATGACGTTTTGCCGCGTTTGGGTTTCTGAGTCAGGCGGGAAAATCCGAGCCTGACTCGGATCCGGGCTCGAGACGTGAAGTTTGGTAGGGTTCGGTTCTCTGAGAACCGAACCAGCTCATCTCTAATGTAAACCCAGACAAATATGATGATGTTTCGACCAGGGCTCTGTGAGGGCCATATCATCACTTCCAGGACTCCTTTTTCTCCTTTACGCGATAGTTCTTAATGACATTGGCTGTATATTTGGGGTCGTTGTTCTGCTGCAGAATATATTTGGAGCCAATCAGACTCCTCCCTAATGGCATTGTATGATGGATAAGTACCTGCCTGTGTTTCTCAGCAATGAGAACACCATTAATCCTGGCCAAATCCCCAACATACAGCCTCAAACTTGGAAGGAACCTCCACCATGCTTTACTGTTGCCTGCAGACACTCATTATTATTTGCTCTCCATCCCTTTGGAGAACAAACTGCCTTCTGTTACTCAAAATGTAACTCATCAGTCCAGATCACCCATTGCCATTGCTATGCACCCCAATTCCTACGTTTTTGTGTATAGTTTAGTCACTTGGCCTTGTTTCCACTTGGCTTTTTGGTCACAATTCTTCCATGGCCTTGTTTCCACTTGGCTCTTTGGCCACAATTCTTCCACTTCTCTACTCTGAACAGTAGTAGATGGGTGTACCTGGGTCCCACTGGTTTCTGCCAGTTCTAAGCTGATGGCACTGCTGGACATCTTCTGATTTTGAATAGAAGTAAGCATGATGTCTCTTTCATCTGATGCACTAAGTTTCCTTGGCTGACCATTGCATATACGGTCCTCACCATTGCTTATTTCTTTGTGCTTCAATGCTGAGAAATACAAGCAGGTACTTATCCATCATAGAATACTATCAGGAAGCGTCTGATTGGCTCCAAATTTATTCTGTAGCAGGACAACAACCCCACAATACAACCAATGTCATTAAGAATTATTTGCAGTGTAAAGAAGAACAAGGAATCCTGGAAGTGATAATATGGCCACCACAAAGCCCTGATCATAACATCATCGAGTCTGTCCGGGATTACAAGAAGAGACAGAAAGAAACGTCATATGCAGTTTTAAAAATTAAATGCTTTTAAGGCTTACCTCAGTAATACTATCTGTGTGATGTTTATTTACATCACATTACTAGACAGGTTGTCTGTCACCATCCAGTAATGACAGACTAAAGTTGCCAAGCAACAGAAGCCAGAGATCCAACGATCTTTCTAACAGGTGTTTGTTTAATTCATGTGATCGGCCGGCCAACTGGCTGGTACCTACAGAAAAAAATGAGAAGCTGGTGATTGAACGTCTTTGCTTCTGCATGGGCACATGGTGTGTGTTTACATCACATGACCAGCACTGCTGCATGGCTGGAACCCAGGAAGGTAAAATTCAGTTTAACATTTTTATAGTAAAACATAATAAATATTCACATGTGGAGTAATAGGTGTGCCTCCAATTTATATTGTGTTAAGACCTTCACGAATAAGATGTTTTAATAGCGGATGAAATGTTAACTACTCACAGCTTCTAATTAGCAGCCGTACTGGGACTGGTATATAAAGCATTTCTTTGGCATAAAGGATTCACCTTTGCGAAAGCTGCCGGTAGAAGCAGCAGGTTACCTACCTTGTCAGCAGTACTCTTCATCATTAAGACTTACAGTTCATGCATGAAAGTAAATCTATGCATTTTTTAATATGTCTATACTATTTTCAGAATAATAGAACTTGGGGCCAAATTCAGATCTGATCGTAGATGTGCGATAAGATGCACATCTATGATCAAAATCTATGACATGTGGGGGGACGCCCAGCACAGGGCAAGTCCAGCCTGCATGCCGAGTTCTGCATGCCCCCACCCGCAGACATGTGAAAGCAGCACACGGTGGCGATGCTTTTGTACCTGACAAGTAGCTCTCTGCCTAAGTAGCCCAGCTGCGAAGGCAGGGGGCTACCCATCATGTTTAGGGTTGCAGCGGCTGCGTGTCACGGTCTAGACACGCCTGCGTTGTCCGGATCGCACTCCTCCAATGCCACCGTCACGCCCCCGACTACCCCGCGACCTCCTCTTACCCCCGCAACCATCTTACTGTGTGCGCATGCAGAGTGCGGCTTCTGCGCGTGCGCACACTTCACCGGCCTTCAGCCTGCGAACTCTGCCACTGCAATGTCCAGGTCTGAATTAGGCCCTTGGTTAGACCTGTCTTTCCATGAAATAGAATATTTTAGGGTGGGAATTGGGCGGGGGCAATACAATCGTACATAACCACCCTGACTTGTGTGAGTGCCATAGGAGTGTCGTGGGCATGTACTGTATGTAAAACTTTGGGGGTCATTCTGACCTGATCGCACGCTACGATTTTTCGCTGCGCTGCAATCAGGTCAGGACTGCGCATGCGTATGCACCGCAATGCGCAGGCACGTCATACGGGTACAAAGCGGATTGTTGCTGAGCGAAGGATTTAACGAAGAATCCTTTCGCGCAGCCGATCGCAAGGAGATTGACAGGAAGAAAGCGTTTGTGGGTCTCAACTAACCATTTTCTGGGAGTGGTTGGAAAAACGCAGGCGTGTCCAAGCGTTTGCAGGGCGGGTGTCTGACGTCAATTCCGGGCAAGAACAGGCTGAAGTGATCACAGCGGCTGAGTAAGTTCTGAGCTACTCAGAAACTGCATAAAACCTTTTTGTAGTGCTCGGCTGCACCTGCGTTCGCACACTTGCAAAGCAAAAATACACTGCCCTATAGGCGGCGACTATCTGTTCGCAGCGCTGCAAAAAATAGTTAGCGAGCGATCAACTCGGAATGACCCCCTTTGTGCGATTCTGAGTCATGCAGATGGGCTAGGTAAGTTTCTGACAGATATCTTGCACCTAGCATGGTAATGATGATGGTTACGGAGGCTGAAATAAAATCACTGAGCCGAAGGACTTTCTGCCTGCATATGCAAGAACCCCCCCCCCCCCCCATAAGCCCTATGGAATGTCACTTTAGCATAAGGTAGAAAATCAAGCTTTGTGGCTCCCTACAACTTTGCATGCAACTAAGAGTCAGGCCCTATGTGTGATGACATTATGGGGGTCATTCCGAGTTGTTCGCTCGTTATTTTTTTCTCGCAACGGAGCGATTAGTCGCTATTGCGCATGCGCAATGTCCGCAGTGCGACTGCGCCAAGTAAATTTGCTATGCAGTTAGGAATTTTACTCATGGCATTACGAGGTTTTTTCTTCGTTCTGGTGATCGGAGTGTGATTGACAGGAAGTGGGTGTTTCTGGGCGGAAACTGGCCGTTTTATGGGAGTGTGTGAAAAAACGCTACCGTTTCTGGGAAAAACGCGGGAGTGGCTGGAGAAACGGAGGAGTGTCTGGGAGAACGCTGGGTGTGTTTGTGACGTCAAACCAGGAACGACAAGCACTGAACTGATCGCAGATGCCGAGTAAGTCTGGAGCTACTCAGAAACTGCTAAGAAGTGTCTATTCGCAATTCTGCTAATCTTTCGTTCGCAATTTTGATAAGCTAAGATTCACTCCCAGTAGGCGGCGGCTTAGCGTGTGCAAAGCTGCTAAAAGCAGCTTGCGAGCGAACAACTCGGAATGACCCCCTATGTGGATATGTACTGTAGGTTGCATGGAATGTATTAAAACCTATGCAGAAAACTCTTCATGTTTGGTGTATAATTATCTGTTGCATGTTTTCACGTGTGAGTCAAAGCCTTGCAATATGAGAAATGACCACAAGATGCCCTTACACCAGTAATGTGGGAAGTTTATATTTGAAATGTATATAATTAACAGGAGAGTTGTAAAAAAAATTATCAATTTGAAAAATGGAGAACAGGCTGTACAGAGCGGTGTGACTCCTGCAGGGCTTAGGGCCTAATTCAGAGCTGATCGCTGGTCTTCTCATTTTGCTGTCCTGCAATCAGATAGTCGCATGGAGAGTGTAAATTCGCCATGCAAGTGTGCAATCGCATGTGTAGCTGAGCTGCAAAAAATTACTTTGCGGAACCCAGGACTTACTCCTCCAGTGCGATGAGAACAGGCTGATCGAGGCCGGAGCTGACATCAGACACCCTCCCTGAAAACACTTGGGAACGCCTGCGTTTTTCCGGACACTCCTTGTCAACGCTCTGTTGCCACCCACAAACGGCCTCTTCCTGTCAATCACATTGCGAAATGCCCACGCAAACTGATTTTTTGCACTATCCCGTCACTGACCGGCGATGCCCGTTGTTGTTATTCAATGCACCTGCGCATTGCGGTGCATACGCATCCGCAGTTTTGACCTGATCGACCACTGTGCGAAAACGCACATCAGCGATCAGATCTGAATTACCCCCTTAGTGCTTAGGAAATGAGTGACTGACCTTCTCCATGTCCTCTTTATGACATTCTGAGGCCAGTCCCTACAACAATAAGTGATAGCCTAGATCGCCCATTCTTCTAGACAAAGAGAAAATGACCTACAGCAGGCATGTCCAAACTGCGACCCTCCAGCTGTTGAGAAACTACACATCCCAGCATCCCCTGACACAGCTTTAGCATTCTTTGACAGCAAAACTGTGTCAGGGCATGCTGGGATATGTAGTTTCACAACAGCTGGAGGGTCGCAGTTTGGACATGCCTGACCTACAGTATTTATATATAATGTCGAGCAGCCTGACATTTCAAACTGGGCAGCGAGCAGGGTTGAAGTTGAAAATGGGTTCAACCTGGCTCGCGGTGCGGTGTGCAGCTCCCATAGGTTTCTGATGGGGTTCCTAAATTATTAAATGTACCTACAGTACTTACATGTGATTTCTTAGTTTTTACTTTTAATAAATTTGCTAAACTTTTTTCACGTTATCATTATGGGGTATTGTGTGTAGAATTTTGAGGACAAAAATCAATTTATTCCATTATGAAATAAGGCTGTAACATAACAAAATGTGGAAAAAGTGAAGCGCTGTGAATACTTCCCGGATGCACAAAAACCACGCCATGGCACAATCACATCATTATGTCCCCCATGCTGCCCACTTTCTTGCAAAATGGGAGGGGGTAGTATGATGACACAATGCAGGAGGATGACCTGCTCTGTGAGGAATACATAATGACCCCAAAATGAACGAATTTCCTGTACAATCCAGGTGAGTGGGCAAGCATGATCTAAACAAGTCTACACCATGTAAAGCATATGGTGACAGTGATTCCCTTTATCCTATTGGAGTACAGGTATAGACTATTAACTCTTGAACCAGAGGGATTCAGATAATCCTGTCACCCCACCCAGTTAATGTGACAAGTACATATTAAAATGTAGTGTATAGCTAAATTTGTCTTTACAGAAAAGTGAAGTATTTTTTATATGTATTTCTCTGACGTCCTAGTGGATGCTGGGACTCCGTAAGGACCATGGGGAATAGCGGCTCCGCAGGAGACAGGGCACAAGAATAATAGCTTTAGGATCAGGTGGTGTGCACTGGCTCCTCCCCCTATGACCCTCCTCCAAGCCTCAGTTAGATTTTTGTGCCCGAACGAGAAGGGTGCAGGCTAGGTGGCTCTCCTGAGCTGCTTAGAATAAAAGTTTATTTTAGGTTTTTTATTTTCAGTGAGTCCTGCTGGCAACAGGCTCACTGCATCGTGGGACTAAGGGGAGAAGAAGCGAACTCACCTGCGTGCAGAGTGGATTGGGCTTCTTAGGCTACTGGACATTAGCTCCAGAGGGACGATCACAGGTTCAGCCTGGATGGGTCCCGGAGCCGCGCCGCCGGCCCCCTTACAGAGCCAGAAGAGCGAAGAGGTCCGGTGAAATCGGCGACAGAAGACGGTCCTGTCTTCAGACTAAGGTAGCGCACAGCACCGCAGCTGTGCGCCATTGCTCTCAGCACACTTCACACTCCGGTCACTGAGGGTGCAGGGCGCTGGGGGGGGAGCGCCCTGAGACGCAATATAAACAGATAATACCTTAGGTTGGCAAAAGAATACATCACATATAGCTCCTGGGCTATATGGATGTATTTTAACCCCTGCCATTTTTACAGAAAAGAGCGGGAGATAAGGACGTCGTGAAGGGGCGGAGTCTATCTCCTCAGCACACAAGCGCCATTTTCCCTCACAGCTCCGCTGGAAGGACGGCTCCCTGACTCTCCCCTGCAGACCTGCTACAGAATCAGGGTAAAAAAGAGAAGGAGGGGCACTATTGGCAGCTAATATTAATAAACAGCAGCTATAAGGGAATAACACTTATATAAGGTTATCCCTGTATATATATATAGCGCTTGGTGTGTGCTGGCAGACTCTCCCTCTGTCTCTCCAAAGGGCTAGTGGGGTCCTGTCCTCTATCAGAGCATTCCCGGTGTGTGTGCTGTGTGTCGGTACGTGTGTGTCGACATGTAGGAGGAGGAAAATGATGTGGAGGCGGAGCAATTGCCTGGGTTAGTGATGTCACCCCCTAGGGAGTCGACACCTGACTGGATGATCGTATTAAAAGAATTAAGTGATAATATCAGCACTTTGCAAAAAACTGTTGACGACATGAGACAGCCGGCAAATCAATTAGTGCCTGTCCAGGCGTCTCAGACACCGTCAGGGGCCCTAAAACGCCCGTTACCTCAGTGGGTCGACACAGACCCAGACACAGATACTGAGTCTAGTGTCGACGGTGAGGAGACAAACGTAATGTCCAGTAGGGCCACACGTTACATGATCACGGCAATGAAGGAGGCATTGAACATTTCTGACACTACAAGTACCACAAAGAAGGGTATTATGTGGGGTGTGAAAAAACTACCAATAGTTTTTCCTGAGTCAGATGAATTAAATGAGGTGTGTGATAAAGCGTGGGTTTCCCCCGACAAAAAACTGCTAATTTCTAATAAATTATTGGCACTATATCCTTTCCCGTCAGAGGTTAGGACGCGTTGGGAAACACCCCCTAGGGTAGATAAGGCGCTCACACGTTTATCTAAACAAGTAGCGTTACCGTCTCCTGATACGGCCACCCTCAAAGAACCAGCTGATAGAAGGCTGGAAAATATCCTAAAAAGTATATACACACATACTGGTGTTATACTGCGACCAGCAATCGCTTCAGCCTGGATGTGCAGTGCTGGAGTTGCGTGGTCGGATTCCCTGACTGAAAATATTGATACCCTGGATAGGGACAATATATTGTTAACTATAGAGCATTTGAAGGATGCATTACTATATATGCGTGATGCACAGAGGGATATTTGCACCCTGGCATCAAGAGTAAGTGCTATGTCCATTTCTGCCAGAAGAGCGTTATGGACGCGACAGTGGTCAGGGGATGCGGATTCCAAACGACATATTGAAGTATTGCCGTATAAAGGGGAGGAGTTATTTGGGGTCGGTCTATCGGACCTGGTGGCCACGGCAACGGCTGGAAAGTCCACCTTTTTACCCCAGGTCACTTCACATCAGCAGAAAAAGACACCGTCTTTTCAAACTCAGTCCTTTCGTTCCCATAAGTACAAGCGAGCAAAAGGCCACTCTTTTCTGCCCCGGGGCAGAGGAAGAGGAAAAAGACGGCACCATGCGGCCGCTTCCCAGGAGCAGAAGCCCTCCCCTGCTTCTGCCAAGTCTTCAGCATGACGCTGGGGCTTTACAAGCAGACTCAGACATGGTGGGGGCCCGTCTCAAGAATTTCAACGCGCAGTGGGCTCACTCGCAAGTGGACCCCTGGATTCTACAGGTAGTATCGCAGGGGTACAAACTGGAATTCGAGGCGTTTCCCCCTCGCCGGTTCCTGAAGTCTGCTCTACCAAAGTCTCCCTCCGACAGGGAGGCAGTTTTGGAAGCCATTCACAAGCTGTATTCCCAGCAGGTGATAATCAAGGTACCCCTCCTACAACAGGGAAAGGGGTATTATTCCACGCTGTTTGTGGTACCGAAGCCGGACGGCTCGGTGAGACCAATTTTAAATCTGAAATCCTTGAACACTTACATAAAAAGGTTCAAATTCAAGATGGAGTCACTCAGAGCGGTGATAGCGAACCTGGAAGAAGGGGACTATATGGTGTCTCTGGACATCAAAGATGCTTTTCTCCACGTCCCAATCTACCCTTCTCACCAAGGGTACCTCAGGTTTGTAGTACAAAACTGTCATTATCAGTTTCAGACGCTGCCGTTTGGGTTGTCCACGGCACCTCGGGTCTTTACCAAGGTAATGGCCGAAATGATGATTCTTCTTCGAAGAAAAGGCATCTTAATTATCCCTTACTTGGACGATCTCCTGATAAGGGCAAGGTCCAGGGAACAGTTAGAAGTCGGAGTAGCACTATCTCAGGTAGTGTTACGTCAGCACGGGTGGATCCTAAATATTCCAAAATCGCAGCTGATTCCAACGACACGTCTACTGTTCTTAGGAATGATTCTGGACACAGTCCAGAAGAAGGTGTTTCTCCCAGAGGAGAAGGCCAGGGAGTTATCCGAGCTAGTCAGGAACCTCCTAAAACCAGGCCAGGTGTCAGTGCATCAGTGCACGAGGGTCCTGGGAAAAATGGTGGCTTCTTACGAAGCGATTCCATTCGGAAGATTCCATGCAAGAACGTTTCAGTGGGATCTACTGGACAAATGGTCCGGATCGCATCTTCAGATGCATCAGCGGATAACCCTGTCGCCAAGGACAAGGGTGTCTCTTCTGTGGTGGCTGCAGAGTGCTCATCTACTAGAGGGCCGCAGATTTGGCATTCAGGATTGGATCCTGGTGACCACGGATGCAAGCCTGAGAGGCTGGGGAGCAGTCACACAGGGAAAAAATTTCCAGGGCTTGTGGTCAAGCATGGAAACATCTCTTCATATAAACATTCTGGAACTAAGGGCCATTTACAATGCCCTAAGTCAAGCGAAACCCCTGCTTCAGGGTCAGGCGGTATTGATCCAATCGGACAACATCACGTCAGTCGCCCACGTAAACAGACAGGGCGGCACGAGAAGCAGGAGGGCAATGGCAAAAGCTGCAAGGATTCTTCGCTGGGCGGAAAATCATGTGATAGCACTGTCAGCAGTGTTCATTCCGGGAGTGGACAACTGGGAAGCAGACTTCCTCAGCAGACACGACCTCCACCCGGGAGAGTGGGGACTTCACCCAGAAGTCTTCCACCTGATAGTAAACCGTTGGGAAAAACCAAAGGTGGACATGATGGCGTCCCGTCTAAACAAAAAACTAGACAGATATTGCGCCAGGTCAAGGGACCCTCAGGCAATAGCGGTGGACGCTCTGGTAACGCCGTGGGTGTACCAGTCAGTGTATGTGTTCCCTCCTCTGCCTCTCATACCAAAAGTACTGAGAATCATAAGAAGGAGAGGAGTAAGAACTATACTCGTGGTTCCGGATTGGCCAAGAAGGACTTGGTACCCAGAACTTCAAGAGATGCTCACGGACGAACCGTGGCCTCTACCTCTAAGAAAGGACCTGCTCCAGCAGGGGCCTTGTCTGTTCCAAGACTTACCGCGGCTGCGTTTGACGGCATGGCGGTTGAACGCCGGATCCTGAAGGAAAAAGGCATTCCAGATGAAGTCATCCCTACCCTGGTCAAGGCCAGGAAGGACGTAACCGCAAAACATTATCACCGCATTTGGCGAAAATATGTTGCGTGGTGTGAGGCCAAGAAGGCCCCTACAGAGGAATTTCAACTGGGTCGTTTCCTCCATTTCCTGCAAACAGGACTATCTATGGGCCTAAAATTAGGGTCCATTAAGGTTCAAATTTCGTCCCTGTCGATTTTCTTCCAGAAAGAACTGGCTTCCGTGCCTGAAGTTCAGACATTTGTAAAAGGGGTACTGCATATACAGCCTCCTTTTGTGCCTCCAGTGGCACCTTGGGATCTCAATGTTGTGTTGAGTTTCCTAAAGTCACATTGGTTTGAGCCACTGACCACTGTGGACTTAAAATATCTCACATGGAAGGTGACGATGCTGTTAGCCCTGGCTTCAGCCAGGCGTGTGTCAGAATTGGCGGCTTTATCATATAAAAGCCCTTACTTAATTTTTCATTCTGACAGGGCAGAATTGAGGACTCGTCCTCAATTACTACCTAAGGTGGTTTCTGCATTTCACATGAACCAACCTATTGTGGTACCTGCGGCTACTAGGGACTTGGAGGACTCTAAGTTGCTTGACGTTGTCAGGGCCCTGAAAATATATGTTTCCAGGACGGCTGGAGTCAGAAAATCTGACTCACTGTTTATCCTGTATGCACCCAACAAACTGGGTGCTCCTGCTTCTAAGCAGACGATTGCTCGTTGGATTTGTAGTACAATTCAGCTTGCACATTCTGTGGCAGGCCTGCCACAGCCAAAATCGGTAAAAGCCCATTCCACAAGGAAAGTGGGCTCATCTTGGGCGGCTGCCCGAGGGGTCTCGGCTTTACAACTTTGCCGAGCAGCTACTTGGTCAGGGGCAAACACGTTTGCTAAATTCTACAAATTTGATACCCTGGCTGAGGAGGACCTGGAGTTCTCTCATTCGGTGCTGCAGAGTTATCCGCACTCTCCCGCCCGTTTGGGAGCTTTGGTATAATCCCCATGGTCCTTACGGAGTCCCAGCATCCACTAGGACGTCAGAGAAAATAAGATTTTACTTACCGATAAATCTATTTCTCGTAGTCCGTAGTGGATGCTGGGCGCCCATCCCAAGTGCGGATTGTCTGCAATACTTGTATATAGTTATTGTTACAAAAATTTGGGTTATTATTGTTGTGAGCCATCTTTTCAGAGGCTCCCTTTCGTTTTATCATACTGTTAACTGGGTTCAGATCACGAGTTGTACGGTGTGATTGGTGTGGCTGGTATGAGTCTTACCCGGGATTCAATATCCTTCCTTATTATGTACGCTCGTCCAGGCACAGTATCCTAACTGAGGCTTGGAGGAGGGTCATAGGGGGAGGAGCCAGTGCACACCACCTGATCCTAAAGCTTTTATTCTTGTGCCCTGTCTCCTGCGGAGCCGCTATTCCCCATGGTCCTTACGGAGTCCCAGCATCCACTACGGACTACGAGAAATAGATTTATCGGTAAGTAAAATCTTATTTTTTTTTATTTTCAATAAGAAACAGCAATATGTAATGATACAATAAGTAGGGGCAAGCAGGAGAATCCTTACAGTCAAAACAGTAACAGTATTATAGAATAACATAAACAAGTGTGTTATACCACCTTTCATATCGCCAAAATAACCCGGCTTTTTACCGGGTAGTTGCCAAGTCGACCCGGGTCGAGGTGCGGTGTGAAAGCGCCAGTCTGAATATCCCGGGACGTTCAACCCGGTATTTCTTCCTGGGTTAATAGAAGGGTTGAACACGTGTCGGACCCGGATTATTGTGCACTAAAATGGTACAGTCCCGGGATATTCGGCCCACCCATGAAGAAGTAGCGCTGATTGGTTGTTTCCAGTGAGGTTTGTTTACAGTACTGCACTGTGGTCACACGTGTTTGAAAGCAATCTGCACAGTTCTGCACTCCTTTGGACCAGTTCTGCACTCCTTTGGACCTAGTTCTGTATTCCTGTGGACCAGTTCTGCACTCCTTTGGACCTAGTTCTGTATTCCTGTGGACCAGTTCTGCACTCCTTTGGACCTAGTTCTGTATTCCTGTGGACCAGTTCTGCACTCCTTTGAACCTCATTAGCCATGGAAAACTGGGGTGATGATGAAGTCAGGGAGTTGCTGCAGATCAGGGGTGAGGAGAAAATACATTGGCAGATAACGGGTACAGCCAGGGATGCGATAACATATCGCAGCATCAGTAAAATGCTTGTGGCATCTGGCTTTATTAGGTCCCAACAGCAGGTGGTCAATAAGTTGAAGGCACTCAAGAAACAATTTCACAAGGTTAACGACCACAATAGGAACTGCAGTGGTGCTGCCCGCATGGATTGGCAGTATTTTGAGTTGTGTGCCCATGCATTTGGCCATACTGCATTAAGCAACCCTGTGACATTGTCATCAAGTCTGGCTGCCGCTGAAACGAGCCATGCCTGTGCTGCAGAACCCCTCCCTCCTGTAGTGCTCCAGAGGCAGTCATCTCCACCACCGTTGACTGCATTGCTTGTGGATGAGCCAACACCCATGGCGGAAGATCCACTGCTGATGGAAGAAGCCGGTGTGTTGCCTACAACACAGGTGGCTGATGAGATACAACCTGGACCTAGTGTGGCTGCAACAACCCCAACATCAACAACCCCAATGCAGCCTTTACGAGGACCATGTAAGTTAACAATTATATATTTTCAACAAAATCTGGACATACACTTGTTTTATTATTTGGCTACTTGTCACCCGATTCCGATGTACATGCCAGAGAAAACGTGTAGTAAGTGGCCAAATAATAAAATATTCAAAAGTAATTGGAGATGAATTACAACTAAAATAATATTAAAAATGATAAATGTTGCAGTGTATGCAGTGTGTAGGTGGGAGGAGACCACAGGCACGCTTGCTATCATCACTGCAGTTTTCTATACCCTCACTGCAATTCACTTTTGTTAAGAAATTTTTGATCTCTTGCACCCACAGTATTTACTGTAACGCCATGCAGGAGGAGGCCTAACAAGACAGAACAGGCAGCCAAAGCCATGATGACTGTTCTGCTGGATAAGCTTGAGCAAATGGACTCAGCCATGGCAGCCAGGGAAGATGCATGCATGGACCGTTTCCTGGCAGCGGAACAAACCATGCAGAACAATTTTATGGATTATATTCATAAGCTACAGAGGGAGAACCAGGAGTTTCTCACATCTCTGTTTGGTAGCCAAAGTCAACGCTTAGGGTACCCACATAGTATGCCTCCCCAATACAGTCATTCACATCCCCATTTCAATCCTGCACCAAACCCAGCACCGTATGACTATAACATACCTCCCAATTGTCCCAATTTTCGTGGGACAGTCCCATTTTTTTGGGACTGTCCCGTTGTCCCAACCGTGGGCAGCAGTGTCCCGTGGTGGGGGGGACAGTTGGGAGGCTCCTGCACTCGCTGCAGAGCAGGGTGAATAGACGCTGTGCGCGTGCACACCCTGCATCTGTTCACGGAGATAGAGGTACTGGGGGCATGCCAGCAGCTCACTGAGCATTGGCCATGCCCCCATAGTAACGAGAACGGGGTCCGTGGCTCGCGATCGCGGCATTGCCACAAGGCCATGCCCCCTTTATGCAAATCAACGCCCATTTTATGTAGCCACACCCCTTATCGGTGGCGGGCGCAGCTCCGATGCGCATGAGGTCCCCCTTGCTAATCCTTGAAAGTTGGCCCGTATGGTATAGTCATCCCCAACCACCCCCTACACAGAGGCCGGTAGATCCTAATGCACCAGTGTACCCAGCACCGTGTGAGTATAGTCATCCCCAACCACCCCCCACACAGAGACCGGTGGACCCTAATGCTCCGGTATATGAAAATTTACGTTAATATCCTTGGCTTTTAATTATTTATATTACCAGAGTATTTGCTGACTTGTTGTTGCTGTTATTATTCTATTTTAGAAAAAACGGTAAAACACTTATAATATGCTCTATATTCAGAGGCGTAGCTAGGGTTTTCGGAGCCCAGGGCAAGATGGAAAATGGCACCCCCCAAAAAAAAAAAACCCAAAAAACACAAAAAGAAGGATGTGCGCCAAAAAAGGGGTGTGGCCACGCTCCAGAAGGGGTGTGGCCACTGAAAATGGCCCACGGTGCCAGTTACATTGCCCCACAGTGCCACATACAATGCCCCACAGTGCCGGATACATGCCCCACAGTGCCAGTTACATTGCCCCACAGTGCCGGATACATGCCCCACAGTGCCGTATACATGCCCCACAGTGCCAGATACATTGCTCCACAGTGCCAGATACATTGCCCCACAGTGCCAGATACATGCCCCACTCAGTGCCAGATACATGCCCCACAGTGCCAGTAACATTGCCCCACAGTGCCAGTTACATTGCCCCACAGTGCCAGTTACATTGCCCCACAGTGCCAGATACATTGCCCCACAGTGCCAGATACATGCCCCGCAGTGCCAGATACATGCCCCACAGTGCCAGTTACATGCTCCACAGTGCCAGGCCCCACTCAGTGCCAGTTACATGCCCCATTTAGTGCCAGATACATGCCCCACTGTGCCGCCGCCCCCCCCCCCCGGTCACTCACCGCTTGTTGTGTCTATGTGAGGGGAAGAGAGCGCAGCGCCTCTCCGTCCCCTCACCGCTCCAGGTCTCCGGCGGCTGTCTGGCGCCGGTTCGCTAGCCAATCAGAGCTCGCGGACCGGCAGCCAATCAGGAGCCGGTCCGCAAGCTCTGATTGGCTAACGCCGGAGACCGGACACAGCAGCGCTGCTGGCAGCGCTGCTAGTGCTGGCAGCGGCGGTGAGGGGAGGGAGAGACGCTGCGCTCTCCTCCCCTCACATTTAGGGTTGACGGGGGCGAGTGGGGCATGATGCCCCCCTCTCCTGAGCCTGCCAAGGCGCCCAGTGCACGTGCCCCACTCACCCTACCCTAGATACGCCTCTGTCTATATTAACATAGTATTGTTATTTTGTAAGTACAGTTCTTGTTTTGTATAAAGTAAAAAGGTGTTACACCTGTTTTGTAAACCTACTGAAATGTAATTTTTCAACAACAAAAAAAGTGTAACACACAATCAGTTGAACATGGGCACAGAAGTTGAATGGCCAAAAACTGGGAACCAATCAAGTCCTTTTAAAATGACATCACACTGGTTTTAACATGGGTGACCCGGGTTGAGCAAAAAGGCACCAACACGGCAGTATTGCGATGTGAACGTCTCTTACCCGGGCCGGAGCCGTGTTGGAGCTGTGTTCAAATGCCGGCTCTGATCCGGGTTTGCGATATGAAAGGGGTATTGGAGGATCATCCTTCCCACAGAAGAGAGGCGGGTGGTTTTTCCCATTACTTTACAGAGTGTTTAAGCTACAAAAGCTTTATTGTACAGGGACTCTAACAATCTGAGTTTTCCGCTGTACTTTACCTGAAGATGGATTCAAATTACATTGGATATGGCGCAACAAATTATTGCAATAAATGACATATGTGACTGTTTAGACTAACAAACTGAAAATTCTCCTATTGAGAGAATAACATTTATATAGAAATATGAATGTTCAGTAAATGTAAATGTGGGGCAGATGTATTAAGCCTGGAGAAGTGATAAAGTGGAAGGTGATAACGTACCAGCGAATCAGTTCCTAACTGTCATTTACCGAATCCAGTCTGTAACATGACAATTAGGAGCTGATTGATTGGTGCATTATCACCTTCCACTCTGAGGATTGCCGGATGTTTGTCTATTTCTTAAACAAGAAAAAGGAAAAAAACTACACCAGATCGTGAATAAAATATATATTTATTATTACAAACTCCTAGTCTATCCTTGGAAGGATTGAATAGATGAATACATTTGGTTTATTATCTCTCCTATGAATTTGGGATTATTATGTCCTTGTGATAGAGCGCTTGAACTTTTTTATATATTGTGTACATCAAACCTAGTGTCTGTTACTAGCAACCGCGGGAGCGCGCAATCCTGGTTACACATTGAGCGATGTAAGTGATATGTCGTTCCAAAATGGCATTTTGGAACAACATCACTCCAGTGTGTACCCAGCTTTAACTGTTTGCTATTTTGGTGAAATGCTTTTTCCAACCATTGCTGATGTGACACTCGGAGATTTACAGCTCTGATAGGTAAATGTATTATAGCGAAACGGATCGTGCCGCTATAACACTTCCTGCTTAGCCTCATTACCGAGACGAAGTAGGAAGAAACATAAACAAGATGTATCAACATCTTGTCTGCCGAAGCGGGGGAGCGAAAGCTCCCCCCTCCAGCGATGTCCCCCTGAGCTCACAACACTTCAACTCAGTGCTGAAGCGCTGTGTCTCCCTGTCCCAGCCGGCTCCTTTGCGCATGCGTGGGATCTTGCTACTCCCACGAGATCTCCAGCGCTGTAAGGAGCCGGCACCCACCACAGGCAGGGACAGCTCTGTCCCTTCTGTAGCCTATGGGGATCGCCACCTGCAGCTGTCGAAATCGATGCTGACCGTTCATACATTGGCCGAGCATATCGACCTGCTATCTTTTAGATAGCAGCACTAATATGGACAGGGGCGCAGCCTGCATACATGGGGGAGAAGCGTTGTAGCACACATAATGTGCACTGATACTGCTTCTCCCCCATACTGCAGGGTATCGCTAGTTGTCTTGTCATTTCTACAAGCTATGCACCACATTCGGGTTTAAGGTGCACGCTGGAGACGCTAACGCGATGCTGAGGAGCCTCTGAGGAGACACTGACTCAAAACCGGAAGAGTGTAGCTGCGTGGGGGCCCGCGTGACCCAGATGCCGGGAGTCTGTGCAGTTGCCGGGTGAAGGGAGCCTAAGCCATTGCCGGAGCAGGGAACCGCCAGAGCCGGGAGCCTGTGCCGTTGCCGGGAGCCTGACCCGTTGCCGGAGTGGGAAGCTCAAACATAACGGTGCGTGGGGCACAGGCTGAAAGGAGGTGCTGGGAGCACGTGAAGTGGGGACAGAGTTGCAGAGGAGTAGGACAGTATATGCAGCAAACGGGGAGCTGCCTGCTGCAGTAGGGGAGAAGCAGCCCAGGAGCAGGTGCTGCTTACACAGCCAAGGAGAAGGAGGAAGCAATTGGAGCAAACACTTTGAACACCTGAATTGGCTGCGCTGGAGACTGGACAGGGGAAGAAGAGACCAGTGAGCATGTGCTGCTGCGGGTGATCCAGCCTCCCTCTGGACACGCAAGTATCACTACTGTTACACATTAACACACTGTTACACATACCATTGGGATTACATATCAACCCCCTAGACAAAAACACGAGCAGAGTTATGATACACGAAATTGTAATCAGGAATCATCTAGGAAGAAGTTTGGGCCGCACCTGTAATATGCAGTCAGGAAAGTTGATCATTAGGCCTGGTAGTAAACCTGAGGTTACAGTTAATGATATTGGGAGGTCAGTTCCTTGTAGACACAGGAACGGCCGGGTAAACTTTGTAATTTATCGGTAAATGTTTCTTTTTCCCCATCTCTGACGTTCATCGGCAGAATTCAAACATCACATAGCTACTTGGTCTTTGCAGAAGTCTACCTAACCCCAGTGTGACCTACCGACATCGGTGTGTCCTGGCCAGGCACAAAAGGGTGGAGGGTGGAAATACTGGTGGGGGGAGACTGCGCAAAGGTACCAATGGATGTGATGGTGTGACAGCCTAATGGTGAACGGAAGATCTGACAATGTTTTTTTTGTTTGTTGTTTTAGGTAACATATATATGAATTGTTCTCTCTCTCGTTTGTTTTTTTTTCCTCTTCTCTCTCATGTTCTCATGCTTTACAGATGGTATGTCACACATCAGTTAGACAAATGGTAATGCAAGATTTTTGCTCCTTACAGAAAGATCGCAGATTTGGAAGGAATATTGTATCACCAGAATGTTCGTTTGGAAGATTGAGAGACAGCACCTTTGAGATGACGACAGAGCAAGAGGAACAACAAGACTAGAAGACATCGTAACATTTTTCTTTCCCCTCAATTATTTTTTGTACCCCCATTACAAATTTCTCCTTTTCCTCCTATAAGATGGACTTGCCCCAAGAGACTGTGATCCGGATTTTCCTGTTGACCATGATGTTGACCAGAGCAGTCTGTTTCGGTGAGAGTACCATGGAGGTCGAGAAAGGATCTGGAATGGGTTCTGATGACCTGGATGGAGGCGTAGTTTTCCAAGAGCAACATAATCACCAAGTAAAGGCGAGTATCAGAAAACGATCTGGTAGCATTGACAATAGAAGTGTCACAACTGAGGGCCTGAGCTGACGGGAGGCAGCCTCAGTTGTAGGGGCTGAGATGTACCGGAACCTGGAAAGTTGTATCAGACCCCTGGACATGTAAGTAACATGAATAATAACTGCCCGAAGGCGTGACCACGACAACTTAGATAAAAGTCAATGATGTTTATTATGACAACTCCACAACACAGCAGCAGTAATAGAAAACGTAAAAGTCAGCAAATAATAAATACAGTTCCTGGGTACTACAGGATGGCAGGAGCCACAGGGCACTGGTAGTGTGAGATAGTTCTTATGATCTTCTAGATGGAAAGTCCTTACCAGGCCCGACTGTAGCAATGGAGATAACCCAGGATTGAGCCAGCTGGTGTTCCAGGAAAAGCTGGGTTGCTGAAGGTAAAACAGCTGCTGTGGATACTGGCTGGAACCAGACTGTTGTTAGCACGGAGTGGATACTGGCTGGAACCAGTTAAATAATAAATGAACTTGGGAGCGATGAAATATGAACTGAAATGTAGAACTTGAGAGCGGAGAAATAATAATACCGGTGGAGAGTGGTAAAGTGTAGAAAGGACACCGGCCCTTTAAGGGAAGCTGTACTCTGCTGGAAGCTGAGCTGGAAGCAGGTAATGTTGTAGCTGGAAACAGATGAATCCACAATGGATTGGAGAGTCAGGCTACACCGCAGGTGGAATGCTGGTGCGGGTCTCTATGGTGGAAGTCTTGAGACAGGAGCTGGAACCTGGAAGACAATCACAGGAGAGAGACAAACAGGAACTAGGTTTGACAACCAAAGCACTGACGCCTTCCTTGCTCAGGCACAGTGTATTTATACCTGCAGCAAGGAAGGGATTGGCTAGGCCATTATGCAGATTAACAATACTGACAACAGATTGGAGTAAATGATCAGCTGACAGAATCCAAGATGGCTGCGCCCATGCAGACACTTGGAGGGAAGTTTGGTTTGTAATCCATGTGGTAATGAAAACAGTAATGGCGGCGCCGGCCACTGGAGACAGGAGACGCCAGGCTGACAAGTGCACATCCAACCACGCGGACACAGCGGAGGCCGCGGCTGACGTAATCGCCACTCTGACACTCTGCATGCAGAAGCTCAGGGACGGCGGCGGAGGCCGCGGGAGACGCCATGCCAGATGTAATAAGGCGTTACTGTGACAGCGTCTCAGAGAGACAGGAGAGGATGCAGGAATGTGAACATTAGGATAACAGATGGGATCCGGTCCTGGAGCGCTGAGCCAGCCTTAGGAGGCATCTGATGGGTAAGAAATGGCGTCCAGATACCCGGATCGTGACAGCACCCCACCCTTTAGGAGTGGCCCCAGGACACTTCTTTGGCTTTTGAGGAAACTTGGAATGGAATCTCCGGACCAAGGCAGGAGCATGGACATCAGAAGCATTGGTCCATGAACGTTCCTCAGGACCATAACCCTTCCAGTCAATAAGATATTGTAGTTGACCGTAACGGTGACGTGAGTCCAGGATCTTGGCCACTTCATACTCAACGCCTCATTGAGTTTGGACTTTCGGAGTTGGAGGAAGTGAGGAATGAAACCGATTCAAGATCAGCGGTTTCAACAGGGAAACATGGAATGTCCTGGGTATTTTTAAGAAGGGAGGCAACTGGAGTCTGTAAGCAACAGGATTGATGACTTGTTCAATCTTGAAAGGACCGATATAGCGAGGTGCAAACTTCATACTGGGAACTCTTAACCTCAAATTCTTCGTGGATAACCATACCCGATCACCCACCTTGAGAGCAGGAACTGCTCGACGCTTCTTATCCGCAAACTTCTTGTACCTGAACGATGCCTTGAGCAGAGCTGATCGTACGCTCTTCCAGATATTGGCAAACTGATGCAAGGTGATATCCACTGCGGGAACAGAAGTTGCTGGAAGCGGTTGGAACTCAGGAACTTTAGGGTGGAATCCAAAGTTAGTGAAGAATGGTGTTGAAGCAGATGAAGAATGATACTGGTTGTTATGACAGAACTCGGCCCAGGGAAGTAATTGAACCCAGTCATCTTGAGAGGAGGACACATAGATGCGGAGGAAGGCCTCCAAGTCCTGATTCACCCTCTCGGTTTGACCATTGTTCTGAGGATGGTAAGCCGTGGAAAACTTTAGCTTGACTTGGAGGACTTGACATAAACTTCGCCAGAATTTGGCTGTGAATTGAACTCCTCGATCTGAGATAATTTCTTCAGGAAGACCGTGGAGTCGGAAGATCTCTTGTATGAATACTTGAGCCAACTTGGAAGCTGACGGAAGACCGGTGAGAGGAATGAAGTGTGCCATCTTGGTGAACCGGTCAACTACCACCCAGATGGTATTGAACTTGTTGCACATGGGTAAGTCTGTAATGAAATCCATCGACAAGTGGGTCCATGGTCGACGGGGAACGGATAGTGGAACCAGTTGCCCCGCAGGCGACTGGCGGGATACTTTATGTTGGGCACACTTTGGGCAAGATGCAATAAACTCCAAGACGTCCTTTTTCAGAGTTGGCCACCAATAGGACCTAGAGATAAACTCCAGGGTTTTTTGGATACCTGTATGTCCGGCAAAACGGGAAGCATGGGCCCAATGCATGAGCTTCTTCCTTAGCATCGGCTTCACAAAACTTTTCCCTGATGGGGGCGTAGAGTCCATCCCTACCGTGGAGAATGCCAACGGATTTATAATAGGATGCTTGTCTGAAGACTCTGACTCATTTTCTTGCTCCCATGAGCGGGAAAGGGCATCGGCCTTGCGATTCTGAGAGCCCGGACAGAACTGGAGTTTAAAGTCGAACCTGGAAAAGAAAAGTGCCCATCTGGCCTGACGAGGGTTGAGACATTGTGCGCCCTTCAGGTATAAAAGGTTCTTGTGGTCTGTAAGTATGGTGATTAAATGAGAAGCTCCCTCCAACAGATACCTCCACTCTTCTAGAGCGAGCTTGATGGCTAGCAACTCCTGGTCGCCAATGGCATAGTTGCGCTCAGCTGGGGAGAACTTCCGGGAGAAGAAACTGCAAGGATGTAAATGGCCATCTTTAGCCCTCTGAGATAACACCGCTCCTACTCCAACGGAGGAGGCATCCACCTCTAGGATGAAAGGAGAGTCGATGTCAGGCTGTTTCAGGACAGGTGCAGAGATGAACCTCTGTTTTAAAAGATGAAAAGCTTGCATGGCTTCTTCAGACCACTTGGACGGGTTAGCACCCTTCCTGGTGAAAGCAGTAATAGGCGCCACAATGGTGGAAAAGTCTCGTATAAACTTTCGGTAATAATTGGCGAACCCTAAGAACCTCTGGACCCCTTTGAGGGTTAAGGGTACCGGCCAATTCTGAATTGCTTGTAGTTTCTCAGGATCCATCTCTAGTCCGGAACCGGACACAATGTACCCTAGAAACGGAATGGACTTGACTTCAAAGACGCATTTTTCTAATTTGCAATAGAGATGATTGACACGGAGACGGGACAGAACCTCTTTAACCCAAAAACGATGTTCCTCTAAATCGTTGGCAAAAATGAGGATATCGTCTAGATAGACCACGACATGACGGTATACAATGTCTCTGAAAATCTCATTGACAAAATGCTGGAAGACAGCTGGAGCATTGCTCAATCCGAAGGGCATGACGAGGTACTCATAATGTCCGTCACGGGTGTTAAAGGCGGTCTTCCACTCGTCACCCTCACGGATCCGGATGAGATTGTATGCACCTCGCAAGTCCAGCTTTGTAAAGATGGTAGCTCCGCTAACTCTGTCAAAGAGCTCAGTAATCAGGGGTAAAGGATAACGGTTCTTGATGGTAATGTCGTTCAAACCTCTGTAGTCGATGCACGGCCGCAGACCACCATCTTTCTTTTTTACAAAAAAGAAGCCTGCGCCGGCTGGGGAAGAATAAGGTCGAATGAACCCCTTTGCTAGGTTCTCTTTAATGTATTCCTCCATAGAATGCGTCTCAGGCAGAGACAACGGATAAGTTCGGCCTCGAGGTGGAACCTTCCCTGGAACGAGATCAATCGGGCAGTCCCATTCTCTATGAGGAGGAAGGATATCAGCAGAAGCTTTACTGAACACATCCGTGAAATCTTGATATGGAGGAGGTGGAACATCAGACGACCTGGGGGAGGAAGAACAGACAGGCAATACTTTAAACAAACATGTCTCTGCACAGGAGGAACCCCATGCCAGGATTTGCGTAGTCGTCCAATCAATTGTAGGATTGTGAAGACGGAGCCATGGAAGGCCCAGGACCACAGGATGTGTGGCTCTTGGAATCACTAAAAGTGAAATAAGTTCGGAATGAAGAACTCCCACTCTCAGACGAACTGGTAGAGTCCTTAGAGCAATAACAGTATCAAAAATTTTACTGCCATCCACGGCAGTTAAGGAAAAGGAGGAAGGAAGTCTCTCGGTGGGTAGGGACCACCGTTTAACATAGGCTTCAGTAATAAAGTTCCCAGCTGCTCCGGAATCAAGGAGAGCAATGACGTTCCGATAACGTTGAGCAACTTGAAGCGAGACTGGGAGATTACAATCATGAGGAGATGGAGAGGAGATCATTACTCCTAGCCGGCCCTCTCCTTGGCGAGCTGGGGTTTGGAGTTTTCCCGGACGTTCGGGACAGGCATTGATGGTGTGAGACGGAGCTGCACAGTAAAGACAAAGAGACTCAGAGAGACGTCTTCGGCGCTCAGCAGGAGTTAAACGGGAACGGCCAATTTGCATGGGCTCATCTTTAGATGGTGACAGTTGACGAGGAGGAGGAGCAGAAGATTTTGGAGCAGATGATCTTCCACGCTCAGTTGCTCTCTCTCTGAAACGTAAATCAACTTTCGTGCAGAGTGAGATTAGCTCATCTAACTTAGAAGGTAAGTCTCTGGTAGCT
This sequence comes from Pseudophryne corroboree, assembly GCF_028390025.1. Lineage (NCBI taxonomy): Eukaryota > Metazoa > Chordata > Amphibia > Anura > Myobatrachidae > Pseudophryne > Pseudophryne corroboree. The sequence goes on along the minus strand of NC_086447.1, from coordinate 430,556,185 downwards.
AACTCATCTTTAATAAGCTCAGATAAGCCATGCCAGAATGCAGCATACAGGGCCTCGTCGTTCCATGCCAGTTCGGATGCCAGGATCTGGAACTGTATCAGATATTGTCCTACAGTACGTGACCCCTGGCGTAAACGGAGAATCTCGGATGAAGCTGAGGTTACCCGGCCTGGCTCATCGAAGATGCGCCTGAATGTTGACACGAATGCAGTGTAAGAAGATAGCAGGGTGTCGGACCTCTCCCATAACGGTGATGCCCAGTCAAGGGCGGAGCCACTGAGAAGAGAGATGATGTAGGCAATTTTTGTACGGTCACTGGGAAAATTGCCAGGTTGTAGCTCAAACTGAATCTCACACTGGTTGAGAAATCCCCTGCAGAATCTTGGAGATCCGTCAAATTTTGCTGGCGTTGGAAGATGAAGACGTGGAGCAGAAATGGGTAAGGTGGGTGGGGTTATAGCTGGAGTCACTGTGGTTGACGCACCAGATGCGCCTGATCCACGGAGAGTTGTCTGAATCCCATCCAGCCGAGTAGAGAGATCCTGGAGACAGCGGATGATGTGGCCCTGTGCAGCCTCCTGATGTTCTAGTCGGGCTGCCAGTTCTTGCATCGGCCTGGCCGCTTGATCCTGGTCTCCGGCTGGATTCATTAGGTCAGTGCTTACTGTCACAACTGAGGGCCTGAGCTGACGGGAGGCAGCCTCAGTTGTAGGGGCTGAGATGTACCGGAACCTGGAAGGTTGTATCAGACCCCTGGACATGTAAGTAACATGAATAATAACTGCCCGAAGGCGTGACCACGACAACTTAGATAAAAGTCAATGATGTTTATTATGACAACTCCGCAACACAGCAGCAGTAATAGAAAACGTAAAAGTCAGCAAATAATAAATACAGTTCCTGGGTACTACAGGATGGCAGGAGCCACAGGGCACTGGTAGTGTGAGATAGTTCTTATGATCTTCTAGATGGAAAGTCCTTACCAGGCCCGACTGTAGCAATGGAGATAACCCAGGATTGAGCCAGCTGGTGTTCCAGGAAAAGCTGGCTTGCTGAAGGTAAAACAGCTGCTGTGGATACTGGCTGGAACCAGACTGTTGTTAGCACGGAGTGGATACTGGCTGGAACCAGTTAAATAATAAATGAACTTGGGAGCGATGAAATATGAACTGAAATGTAGAACTTGAGAGCGGAGAAATAATAATACCGGTGGAGAGTGGTAAAGTGTAGAAAGGACACCGGCCCTTTAAGGGAAGCTGTACTCTGCTGGAAGCTGAGCTGGAAGCAGGTAATGTTGTAGCTGGAAACAGGTGAATCCACAATGGATTGGAGAGTCAGGCTACACCGCAGGTGGAATGCTGGTGCGGGTCTCTATGGTGGAAGTCTTGAGACAGGAGCTGGAACCTGGAAGACAATCACAGGAGAGAGACAAACAGGAACTAGGTTTGACAACCAAAGCACTGACGCCTTCCTTGCTCAGGCACAGTGTATTTATACCTGCAGCAAGGAAGGGATTGGCTAGGCCATTATGCAGATTAACAATACTGACAACAGATTGGAGTAAATGATCAGCTGACAGAATCCAAGATGGCTGCGCCCATGCAGACACTTGGAGGGAAGTTTGGTTTGTAATCCATGTGGTAATGAAAACAGTAATGGCGGCGCCGGCCACTGGAGACAGGAGACGCCAGGCTGACAAGTGCACATCCAACCACGCGGACACAGCGGAGGCCGCGGCTGACGTAATCGCCACTCTGACACTCTGCATGCAGAAGCTCAGGGACGGCGGCGGAGGCCGCGGGAGACGCCATGCCAGATGTAATAAGGCGTTACTGTGACAGCGTCTCAGAGAGACAGGAGAGGATGCAGGAATGTGAACATTAGGATAACAGATGGGATCCGGTCCTGGAGCGCTGAGCCAGCCTTAGGAGGCATCTGATGGGTAAGAAATGGCGTCCAGATACCCGGATCGTGACAAGAAGGAATTGTGAAGGATTGTTAGCTGAAGAGAACTGCATCTGTAGGCATTGTGACAATATAGTTGAGGATGGGTGCATCAAGAAATGTCAGTCCAGTTTTATTGTCCACATGGACCGGCATCCATTGAGTGACTATCACTCTTTAGTGGGTAGAGTGTTAAACCAGACAGACTGTTGGGTATGCTCTCAAGTACCTCAAGGTCACAGCAAATCAGGGCTAGTACCATTCCCTTTAACTATAGGAGAGGTACTTGAGTTAAGTGGTGGGAGGCCGGTGGACAAGAGGTTTAATATCTCTAGTCCTCCTAGTTTGAAGCTCCACCAGTATCATGTGGATAGGTCGTTAGTATGCTTTAACATTTCCAATCCCCGAAAGCCGGGAAATTGGGAAGTGTCATGGAGTAATCAAACCATGACATTTTCATACAGAGCCGATAGAATGCCCATAGACACAGAGCTTATACGCCAGATAGCCAACAGTGGAAAATATTTCCGGTATAGGTATACTCTAGGAAGTAGGACCATGCGAGTTGGAGAAGTATCACCAGGATACTGTGCACATATCGTACAACCTGATATGTGTACTAGACAGATGGGAGAGTTAGGGTTAGGAGATTTCACATGGAAAATTTGTAACATGGTTATGTCATACTCCGTCCCATATGTTCTCCCCGATGATGCATATTTCATATGCGGGAGAAAGGCGTATAAGTGGCTTGCCCCAAACTCAGAGGGATTGTGTTACATTGGAAAAGTACTGCCTGAAGTAATGACTGTATCCCATATCAAAATAAAAGACATTCACCGCGGTGCCCAAGCTCCTTATACTCACACTCATTACGAGCACGTCGCTAAACGGCACCTGATAGAGAGGACAGAGCATCCGGCCTCTGATCTGATCCATGAATCCACCGGGATTCAATTCCTACTCGCGTTAGATATCACTCGTACCGCCAGAGGAGTGATAAATTATAGATATATATCTGCGCTAGCAAACTTGTTAGACAATATCACTGAAATGTATGACGACACGTTCAGGTACACTGGGAAAGAGTTACAAGCCTACAAAACAGAGCTGGTTCAGCATAGGATGATTCTCAATTACCTCACAGCAGTGACAGGCGGGTATTGTGTTACCCTAGCAACTCAGTATGGAATAAAGTGCTGCACGTATATTACAAACAGCACTGAGGACCCGGCCGAGGTCATAGACGAAAAGATGGATGACATTTTGCAATTGAAGTGGGAGTTTTGAAGGAAACACAATCTCACACTCGCTGCTTTGGGTAATGAGCTGACCAGTTGGGTGTCATGGTTGAACCCACGAAATTGGTTCTCTGGTTTAGGAGAATGGACCCAAGGTATTATAATGGACGTAGGGAAATTTCTCTTGTGTATTCTGGGAGTCGTCATATTGGTTGGTCTGATATTTAGATGCGTTCGGGCTTTAACGAAGTGTAAAGGTAGTACTAGAGTGATGAGTCTGAGGAGCGAGGACACTGTAATAACAACAACTAATTTGATTTATGACCCAACGATAGAGACATTGGCCCTCATTCCGAGTCGTTCGCTCGGTAATTTTCTTCGCATCGCAGTGAAATTCCGCTTAGTACGCATGCGCAATATTCGCACTGCGACTGCGCCAAGTAATTTTACAATGAAGATAGTATTTTTACTCACGGCTTTTTCTTCGCTCTGGCGAACGTAGTGTGATTGACAGGAAATGGGTGTTACTGGGCGGAAACACGGCGTTTTCGGGGCGTGTGGATAAAAACGCTACCGTTTCCGGAAAAAACGCAGGAGTGGCCGGAGAAACGGGGGAGTGTCTGGGCGAACGCTGGGTGTGTTTATGACGTCAAACCAGGAACGACAAGCACTGAACTGAACGCAGATGCCGAGTAAGTCTGAAGCTACTCTGAAACTGCTAAGTAGTTTGTAATCGCAATATTGCGAATACATCGGTCGCAATTTTAAGAAGCTAAGATACACTCCCAGTAGGCGTAGGCTTAGCGTGAGCAACTCTGCTAAATTCGCCTTGCGAGCGATCAACTCGGAATGAGGGCCAATGTTGTGATGAAAATGTGATTCCACGGTCCGTTTCTTTCACCCGGAAGAAGAATTTGACAACCTCTTTTATACAGACCATTGATGAACTATGCTACAAGCCCCCAATATCCCTAGTGACTTTAACTTTTACGAAAGCCCAATACTTTAGAGACTGTAATTTCATGGACAATGGAAAAGCTTTTTCTCGCTATTTACAACAAAAGCACCGAGAGACATCAGACAACATGTACATCAAGACAAGACATCAGACAAGACCTCAATCGGCGACTGTTTATTTAAACTCACATAGTTTACGACTGCATTTATAACGATTGGTTCTTATCTTCATCTCTACAACCTCCAGGTAGTATCTCACATAGTCGACAGGTGATTCTCACATATTAGCATTCACATGTTCCCCCCTCTCATGTATCATCAACTAAATGTGCTCCCCCATTTGTTGCAACCAAAAGCCGAAAAGAGCTCGGTAGAGTTTGACAGCCCGTCCACAGACCCTTGATAAGGGATAAGAAGGATTCAAATGTATACTTCGCAATACCTCGAAGCTTGATTTAAAACACGTACGGCACGATGATACATGACCCCTCAAACATGGATTTCATACACACATGCTTTTACTGTCTCACTAGGTCATACTTTTCCCATCTTCTCCTCTCCTCCCTTACCCAATCATAAAAAGGTGTTTACATGATGACATATATTTTTCTGTATTGTTTAGGAAGTGGCAGTTATTGGTGACTGCCAAATGGTGGACTGTCAAAGTCGAAAAATATCGTTATTCTCATGCCTTGTACTAACCCCATGCGCTTGCCCGCTGCACGTGCACATTCTCTCCCGTGCGTGCGCATATTCGCAGTTGCGTGACGGCGCCTCCACGGTCATGCGCTCAGGCGCGTGGTATGTGCATTTACGGTAGAGTTTGTGTGCGTCTGGCAGGCGACTCGATTGTTACATAGTTAATCCAAATAATGTATTTTATAGGTTATGGTCCCCTTAATAATATCAGTAAGTTTGTTTAGTGTAACTGGTTCATGGACAGAGAAATCCCTCTTTACATGATACGAAGGGTCAGACAGGTTTTGAGCAGTGGTGTTTAGTATGCAACGGTAGAGTATATTATTAGTAACATTCCGGTGTTGGTTTGACAGAGATTAATCGCTCCTGCGAATAGTTATGGTTATAAGAAGTTTATGGACATTTACTGTATTTGCAATTCATTATCCATGCGGCGGGAATCCTGAGATTCCCTCCCACCTGAGCAGTATGAAATAGTCACAGCCCACCTGTTTGAATCAACCTATGACCTTTTGTTATAATGTGAAGACAGATTCCTGTGTCCAATGAACAATGAGATTGTAGGCCCCTTTGTAGTGTACTGTATGTAGTGTATATAAGGCAGCCAGTCTGGGCCAGCTCAGTCTACTCTCCACAACGGTTTTCAACATTGACTAACTAGAGAGCTGGTACCAGGACTGCGCAGCGATCATTCCCCAGTGTGTAAGTTTTTCTCTGTAACCAACTTGTTCTCTGTATTTGCCATACTCTCTCTTTCTCTCTCTGTTATTGTTACACTGTTGTATATTGTATAATTTCTGTTATTTCTGTTTAGGTGTTTATGTAAGTGCTGTAGTGTATAAGATGTAACTGTTTTCCCCTTTTACATACTAAAATCTCGTTAGTAAAGGTTTTGGAACCTTACAAGGTATTGTGTGTTTATCATTATATTGCTAAGGGTATTCGGAGCGTCTCAATCGCTCAAGCGGCTTTTATATAATAGAGGTTAATCAGCATTTCATTGTGTTGCATACAAGGTTTACTGTGTGTCATTCTGTGAGCGTCTGCGCCGCTCGTGTTCCTCTTGTGGGCACAGCGTCCGCTACGCTAGTAGCGTAGCATTACGGTACTCGGACCGCCTATAGCGTGCTCGATACCCAGCGTAAGCCGTGAGCGAACATGCCGCTCGTGCGTCTCGACCACGGCCTAGCGTCTGCTACGCTAAGTGCGTACCTTTACGGTACCCCATACGCCCATTGCGTACTGAGTCTCTTACCAATATATAGTGAATGTTATAAGATAAATAATTAGCTTTATCACTGGGTTACAGTTAGAAGGGGTAAAGGTGGGAAGAAGAGGCAGGCCAGCTCTGAGCTGCCAAATCCCGGCAGATTCGCCCGATTGGACGAAGATACTGTGAATGGCAGTACAGATTTGGCGGAGCTAGCAGAGACTGTTTCCTCTAGCAACCAGAGGGGAAGTTGGGAAAAAAGTTAGCAAGGTACCTAGTCAGATTATGGTGGCAGGGGATTCAATTATTAGAAAGGCAGATAGGGCAATCTGCTACCGGGATCGCGATCGTCGTACAGTTTGTTGTCTTCCAGGTTCTTGGGTACAACACATTGCAGACCAGGTAAACAGATTGTTGGCATAGGCGTGCGCACGGGGGGTGCCTGGTGCGCACAGGCACCCCCTAATGTCCGGCACCCCCCTCACAATGGTGCGTTGGTGGGGCCACGTTGTCCGGGTGACTCTCTCTCCCCTCCTGACAGGCAGCCGTTCGGGTATACTGCGGAACCGGACCGCGTTATTTAATGGAACTGTGGGTGCGTACTGTATGGCCAGGCAACAAGCTGAAGGGGCCGGGCTGCATGATGAGGCTCATAGCGGGTGGAGCTGAGGGAGCCTCCCAGAGTGCAACTTCTCAAAGACATTCAGTGTGCTGAGATGCCGGGCCGACTGATGAAGCGGCCAGCAGGTGGAGCCGAGTCAGATGAGAGGTGCAGGAATAACCTGCAGACTGGGTGGCTGGTGGTGGTGGGGTAAGGTGATTACTGGAATGACAACTGACAGAGGGACACGCTGATGCTGATGATAATGGCTGCAGCCTGCTTCTCAATCAGAGGCAGATTGTATGCCTGTGACAGTGTGAGCAAGAAGCAGCCATTATCATCAGCACAGCGTGTCCCTCTGTCAGCTTTTGCGTTGGATCCAGGTTTAAGCAGGGTTACATGGGGGTTGTGCGCCCCCCTCCCCCAGGGGATGTATTCATTCCTCACTTGAACTAGTTCACTTCAGCTTCCTCTCTCCTCACTCATGTTGCCCCGCCCCCATATGACAGCTCCTTCCTCGTCCCCTGCTTCCCCTGACTGGGCTAGACAGAGGGAGACTGAGACACTCAAAGACATTCCCCAACTGTATCTCTGCTCCTCCCCCACTCCACGTCTGAGTTTGCTCTCCCCACCCTTCTGTGCCTCAACTCCCTCTCCCATATGTGCCTCAACTCCCTCTCCCATATGTGCCTCAGCTCCCTCTCCCATATGTGCCTCAGCTCCCTCTCCCATATGTGCCTCAGCTCCCTCTCCCATATGTGCCTCAGCTACCTCTCCCATATGTCCCTCAGCTCCCTCACCCATATGTGCCTCAGCTCCTTCTCCCATTTGTCCCTCAGCTCCCTCCCCCATATGTCCCTCAGCTCCCTCTCCCATATGTGCCTCAGCTACCTCGCCCATATGTCCCTCAGCTCCCTCACCCATATGTGCCTCAGCTCCTTCTCCTATATGTCCCTCAGCTCCCTCCCCCATATGTCCCTCAGCTCCCTCTCCCATATGGGCCTCAGCTCCTTCTCCCATATATCCCTCAGCTCCCTCTCCTATATGTGCCTCAGCTCCCTCACCCATATGTGCCTCAGCTCCTTCTCCCATATGTCCCTCAGCTCCCTCCCCCATATGTCCCTCAGCTCCCTCTCCCATATGGGCCTCAGCTCTTTCTCCCATATGTCCCTCAGCTCCCTCTCCCATATGTGCCTCAGCTTACTCTCCCATATGTGCCTCAACTCCCTCTCCCATATGTGCCTCAGCTCCCTCTCCCATATGTGCCTCAGCTCCCTCTCCCATACGTGCCTCTGCCACTTCCCTCCTCTGTGCCTTCTGTAATTCTGACACTATCTTCACCCCCTCCCCTTCCCCATGTGCCCCTGCCCCTTTCTGTGTACCTCTGCTGCTTCCTCATGTGTTCCTCTGCCACCCCCATCCCACTATGGCTCAGGGCCGGCTCTAGGCATGTTCGAATAGAGCGGCCGCGCAGGGCGCCACCCTTAAAGGGCGCCGCGCGCTGGCGCCGCCATATTCGATGCTGGAGCCGGCCCTGTGTGTGCAGCATTGGCCCGTCCCGCCCGTGTGTGCGCGCTGCGCGGCGCCGGTGTCTAACGTCAGACGCCGGCAACGCGCATAGCGCACACAAGTGGCCGCCCGCACCCGGACCCAGGCTCAGGGCTAAAACACACTACCCGGTTTCTGCCGGCCGGGAAAAAGCCGGACGGCTTTTTCCCGTGCCGGCATTGTAGTTAACAGTGTGAGGGCTAGGGTCCCTTCACACTGCACGGCCCCGGCCCGGCTGCCGGGTTGCAGCCGGGTCTCACCACTGGAAGGGCGGGCGGCCGCCGGGCCGTCTTTGCAGCCAGTGAACCGTGTGTGTGAAGGGGAGCTTTCACACATACAACGTTTTTTTCTCAAGCCGTGTCTGATGCTGCGCATGCGCACAGCATTACACACGGCTCAAAGCCGTCCTGTGTGCGAGACTCTGCCGGTTTCTCCCGGATGGCAAAAAGCCGGACAAAGTTTGTCCGGCTTTTTGCCATCCGGGAGAAACCGGCCAGTGTGTTACAGCCCTCACTCGCCTGCCCGCCCGCCCGCCAGCACTCCCGCCCGCCAGCACTCCCGCACTCGGACAGGCGGACAGCAGTACTCCTCCCCAGCGCCGCAGGTATTTTGGGGGGGGGGATCCGCACTGTGGGGGCATTTATCTGGCACTGTGGGGGCATTTCTGGCACACTGGGGGCATTTTTGGCTCTGTGGGGGGCATTTATCTGGCACTGTGGGGGCATTTCTGGCACACTGGGGGCATTTCTGGCTCTGTGGGGGGCATTTCTGGCACTGGGGGCATTTATCTGGCACTGTGGGGGCATTTCTGGCACACTGGGGGCATTTCT